>NW_024571770.1:0-18257 GCF_018153835.1 Drosophila eugracilis | reverse complement strand
ATTCCTTGTTAAATTTCTAACAAAACTGCATTCACAGCTAAAATTGCGAATTTTGATCCATTTCTCGCAAAAATGGACGATTTTCCCGTTATCAAATATGCCAACTTAAATTTTCCCATTTCTCCTAATTTAAGTTGCAGTATTATTGCTATAACTAAGCCAATAGTTACTCGAATCTGGAATGGCATATCTCGTTCGATTCCTTGTTAAATTTCTAACAAAACTGCATTCACAGCTAAAATTCCGAATTTTGATCCATTTCTCGCAAAAATGGACGATTTTCCCGTTATCAAATATGCCAACTTAAATTTTCCCATTTCTCCTAATTTAAGTTGCAGTATTATTGCTATAACTAAGCCAATAGTTACTCGAATCTAGAATGGCATATCTCGTTCGATTCCTTGTTAAATTTCTAACAAAACTGCATTCACAGCTAAAATTGCGAATTTTGATCCATTTCTCGCAAAAATGGACGATTTTCCCGTTATCAAATATGCCAACTTAAATTTTCCCATTTCTCCTAATTTAAGTTGCAGTATTATTGCTATAACTAAGCCAATAGTTACTCGAATCTGGAATGGCATATCTCGTTCGATTCCTTGTTAAATTTCTAACAAAACTGCATTCACAGCTAAAATTCCGAATTTTGATCCATTTCTCGCAAAAATGGACGATTTTCCCGTTATCAAATATGCCAACTTAAATTTTCCCATTTTTCCTAATTTAAGTTGCAGTATTATTGCTATAACTAAGCCAATAGTTACTCGAATCTGGAATGGCATATCTCGTTCGATTCCTTGTTAAATTTCTAACAAAACTGCATTCACAGCTAAAATTGCGAATTTTGATCCATTTCTCGCAAAAATGGACGATTTTCCCGTTATCAAATATGCCAACTTAAATTTTCCCATTTCTCCTAATTTAAGTTGCAGTATTATTGCTATAACTAAGCCAATAGTTACTCGAATCTAGAATGGCATATCTCGTTCGATTCCTTGTTAAATTTCTAACAAAACTGCATTCACAGCTAAAATTGCGAATTTTGATCCATTTCTCGCAAAAATGGACGATTTTCCCGTTATCAAATATGCCAACTTAAATTTTCCCATTTCTCCTAATTTAAGTTGCAGTATTATTGCTATAACTAAGCCAATAGTTACTCGAATCTGGAATGGCATATCTCGTTCGATTCCTTGTTAAATTTCTAACAAAACTGCATTCACAGCTAAAATTGCGAATTTTGATCCATTTCTCGCAAAAATGGACGATTTTCCCGTTATCAAATATGCCAACTTAAATTTTCCCATTTTTCCTAATTTAAGTTGCAGTATTATTGCTATAACTAAGCCAATAGTTACTCGAATCTAGAATGGCATATCTCGTTCGATTCCTTGTTAAATTTCTAACAAAACTGCATTCACAGCTAAAATTGCGAATTTTGATCCATTTCTCGCAAAAATGGACGATTTTCCCGTTATCAAATATGCCAACTTAAATTTTCCCATTTTTCCTAATTTAAGTTGCAGTATTATTGCTATAACTAAGCCAATAGTTACTCGAATCTGGAATGGCATATCTCGTTCGATTCCTTGTTAAATTTCTAACAAAACTGCATTCACAGCTAAAATTGCGAATTTTGATCCATTTCTCGCAAAAATGGACGATTTTCCCGTTATCAAATATGCCAACTTAAATTTTCCCATTTCTCCTAATTTAAGTTGCAGTATTATTGCTATAACTAAGCCAATAGTTACTCGAATCTAGAATGGCATATCTCGTTCGATTCCTTGTTAAATTTCTAACAAAACTGCATTCACAGCTAAAATTGCGAATTTTGATCCATTTCTCGCAAAAATGGACGATTTTCCCGTTATCAAATATGCCAACTTAAATTTTCCCATTTCTCCTAATTTAAGTTGCAGTATTATTGCTATAACTAAGCCAATAGTTACTCGAATCTGGAATGGCATATCTCGTTCGATTCCTTGTTAAATTTCTAACAAAACTGCATTCACAGCTAAAATTGCGAATTTTGATCCATTTCTCGCAAAAATGGACGATTTTCCCGTTATCAAATATGCCAACTTAAATTTTCCCATTTTTCCTAATTTAAGTTGCAGTATTATTGCTATAACTAAGCCAATAGTTACTCGAATCTAGAATGGCATATCTCGTTCGATTCCTTGTTAAATTTCTAACAAAACTGCATTCACAGCTAAAATTGCGAATTTTGATCCATTTCTCGCAAAAATGGACGATTTTCCCGTTATCAAATATGCCAACTTAAATTTTCCCATTTCTCCTAATTTAAGTTGCAGTATTATTGCTATAACTAAGCCAATAGTTACTCGAATCTAGAATGGCATATCTCGTTCGATTCCTTGTTAAATTTCTAACAAAACTGCATTCACAGCTAAAATTGCGAATTTTGATCCATTTCTCGCAAAAATGGACGATTTTCCCGTTATCAAATATGCCAACTTAAATTTTCCCATTTTTCCTAATTTAAGTTGCAGTATTATTGCTATAACTAAGCCAATAGTTACTCGAATCTGGAATGGCATATCTCGTTCGATTCCTTGTTAAATTTCTAACAAAACTGCATTCACAGCTAAAATTGCGAATTTTGATCCATTTCTCGCAAAAATGGACGATTTTCCCGTTATCAAATATGCCAACTTAAATTTTCCCATTTCTCCTAATTTAAGTTGCAGTATTATTGCTATAACTAAGCCAATAGTTACTCGAATCTAGAATGGCATATCTCGTTCGATTCCTTGTTAAATTTCTAACAAAACTGCATTCACAGCTAAAATTGCGAATTTTGATCCATTTCTCGCAAAAATGGACGATTTTCCCGTTATCAAATATGCCAACTTAAATTTTCCCATTTTTCCTAATTTAAGTTGCAGTATTATTGCTATAACTAAGCCAATAGTTACTCGAATCTGGAATGGCATATCTCGTTCGATTCCTTGTTAAATTTCTAACAAAACTGCATTCACAGCTAAAATTGCGAATTTTGATCCATTTCTCGCAAAAATGGACGATTTTCCCGTTATCAAATATGCCAACTTAAATTTTCCCATTTTTCCTAATTTAAGTTGCAGTATTATTGCTATAACTAAGCCAATAGTTACTCGAATCTGGAATGGCATATCTCGTTCGATTCCTTGTTAAATTTCTAACAAAACTGCATTCACAGCTAAAATTGCGAATTTTGATCCATTTCTCGCAAAAATGGACGATTTTCCCGTTATCAAATATGCCAACTTAAATTTTCCCATTTTTCCTAATTTAAGTTGCAGTATTATTGCTATAACTAAGCCAATAGTTACTCGAATCTGGAATGGCATATCTCGTTCGATTCCTTGTTAAATTTCTAACAAAACTGCATTCACAGCTAAAATTGCGAATTTTGATCCATTTCTCGCAAAAATGGACGATTTTCCCGTTATCAAATATGCCAACTTAAATTTTCCCATTTCTCCTAATTTAAGTTGCAGTATTATTGCTATAACTAAGCCAATAGTTACTCGAATCTGGAATGGCATATCTCGTTCGATTCCTTGTTAAATTTCTAACAAAACTGCATTCACAGCTAAAATTGCGAATTTTGATCCATTTCTCGCAAAAATGGACGATTTTCCCGTTATCAAATATGCCAACTTAAATTTTCCCATTTTTCCTAATTTAAGTTGCAGTATTATTGCTATAACTAAGCCAATAGTTACTCGAATCTGGAATGGCATATCTCGTTCGATTCCTTGTTAAATTTCTAACAAAACTGCATTCACAGCTAAAATTGCGAATTTTGATCCATTTCTCGCAAAAATGGACGATTTTCCCGTTATCAAATATGCCAACTTAAATTTTCCCATTTCTCCTAATTTAAGTTGCAGTATTATTGCTATAACTAAGCCAATAGTTACTCGAATCTGGAATGGCATATCTCGTTCGATTCCTTGTTAAATTTCTAACAAAACTGCATTCACAGCTAAAATTGCGAATTTTGATCCATTTCTCGCAAAAATGGACGATTTTCCCGTTATCAAATATGCCAACTTAAATTTTCCCATTTCTCCTAATTTAAGTTGCAGTATTATTGCTATAACTAAGCCAATAGTTACTCGAATCTAGAATGGCATATCTCGTTCGATTCCTTGTTAAATTTCTAACAAAACTGCATTCACAGCTAAAATTGCGAATTTTGATCCATTTCTCGCAAAAATGGACGATTTTCCCGTTATCAAATATGCCAACTTAAATTTTCCCATTTTTCCTAATTTAAGTTGCAGTATTATTGCTATAACTAAGCCAATAGTTACTCGAATCTGGAATGGCATATCTCGTTCGATTCCTTGTTAAATTTCTAACAAAACTGCATTCACAGCTAAAATTGCGAATTTTGATCCATTTCTCGCAAAAATGGACGATTTTCCCGTTATCAAATATGCCAACTTAAATTTTCCCATTTCTCCTAATTTAAGTTGCAGTATTATTGCTATAACTAAGCCAATAGTTACTCGAATCTAGAATGGCATATCTCGTTCGATTCCTTGTTAAATTTCTAACAAAACTGCATTCACAGCTAAAATTGCGAATTTTGATCCATTTCTCGCAAAAATGGACGATTTTCCCGTTATCATAAATATGCCAACTTAAATTTTCCCATTTTTCCTAATTTAAGTTGCAGTATTATTGCTATAACTAAGCCAATAGTTACTCGAATCTGGAATGGCATATCTCGTTCGATTCCTTGTTAAATTTCTAACAAAACTGCATTCACAGCTAAAATTGCGAATTTTGATCCATTTCTCGCAAAAATGGACGATTTTCCCGTTATCAAATATGCCAACTTAAATTTTCCCATTTTTCCTAATTTAAGTTGCAGTATTATTGCTATAACTAAGCCAATAGTTACTCGAATCTAGAATGGCATATCTCGTTCGATTCCTTGTTAAATTTCTAACAAAACTGCATTCACAGCTAAAATTGCGAATTTTGATCCATTTCTCGCAAAAATGGACGATTTTCCCGTTATCAAATATGCCAACTTAAATTTTCCCATTTCTCCTAATTTAAGTTGCAGTATTATTGCTATAACTAAGCCAATAGTTACTCGAATCTGGAATGGCATATCTCGTTCGATTCCTTGTTAAATTTCTAACAAAACTGCATTCACAGCTAAAATTGCGAATTTTGATCCATTTCTCGCAAAAATGGACGATTTTCCCGTTATCAAATATGCCAACTTAAATTTTCCCATTTCTCCTAATTTAAGTTGCAGTATTATTGCTATAACTAAGCCAATAGTTACTCGAATCTGGAATGGCATATCTCGTTCGATTCCTTGTTAAATTTCTAACAAAACTGCATTCACAGCTAAAATTCCGAATTTTGATCCATTTCTCGCAAAAATGGACGATTTTCCCGTTATCAAATATGCCAACTTAAATTTTCCCATTTCTCCTAATTTAAGTTGCAGTATTATTGCTATAACTAAGCCAATAGTTACTCGAATCTGGAATGGCATATCTCGTTCGATTCCTTGTTAAATTTCTAACAAAACTGCATTCACAGCTAAAATTGCGAATTTTGATCCATTTCTCGCAAAAATGGACGATTTTCCCGTTATCAAATATGCCAACTTTAAATTTTCCCATTTCTCCTAATTTAAGTTGCAGTATTATTGCTATAACTAAGCCAATAGTTACTCGAATCTGGAATGGCATATCTCGTTCGATTCCTTGTTAAATTTCTAACAAAACTGCATTCACAGCTAAAATTGCGAATTTTGATCCATTTCTCGCAAAAATGGACGATTTTCCCGTTATCAAATATGCCAACTTAAATTTTCCCATTTCTCCTAATTTAAGTTGCAGTATTATTGCCTATAACTAAGCCAATAGTTACTCGAATCTGGAATGGCATATCTCGTTCGATTCCTTGTTAAATTTCTAACAAAACTGCATTCACAGCTAAAATTGCGAATTTTGATCCATTTCTCGCAAAAATGGACGATTTTCCCGTTATCAAATATGCCAACTTAAATTTTCCCATTTTTCCTAATTTAAGTTGCAGTATTATTGCTATAACTAAGCCAATAGTTACTCGAATCTGGAATGGCATATCTCGTTCGATTCCTTGTTAAATTTCTAACAAAACTGCATTCACAGCTAAAATTGCGAATTTTGATCCATTTCTCGCAAAAATGGACGATTTTCCCGTTATCAAATATGCCAACTTAAATTTTCCCATTTTTCCTAATTTAAGTTGCAGTATTATTGCTATAACTAAGCCAATAGTTACTCGAATCTGGAATGGCATATCTCGTTCGATTCCTTGTTAAATTTCTAACAAAACTGCATTCACAGCTAAAATTGCGAATTTTGATCCATTTCTCGCAAAAATGGACGATTTTCCCGTTATCAAATATGCCAACTTAAATTTTCCCATTTTTCCTAATTTAAGTTGCAGTATTATTGCTATAACTAAGCCAATAGTTACTCGAATCTGGAATGGCATATCTCGTTCGATTCCTTGTTAAATTTCTAACAAAACTGCATTCACAGCTAAAATTGCGAATTTTGATCCATTTCTCGCAAAAATGGACGATTTTCCCGTTATCAAATATGCCAACTTAAATTTTCCCATTTCTCCTAATTTAAGTTGCAGTATTATTGCTATAACTAAGCCAATAGTTACTCGAATCTGGAATGGCATATCTCGTTCGATTCCTTGTTAAATTTCTAACAAAACTGCATTCACAGCTAAAATTGCGAATTTTGATCCATTTCTCGCAAAAATGGACGATTTTCCCGTTTTCAAATATGCCAACTTAAATTTTCCCATTTCTCCTTCCTAATTTAAGTTGCAGTATTATTGCTATAACTAAGCCAATAGTTACTCTAATCTGGAATGGCATATCTCGTTCGATTCCTTGTTAAATTTCTAACAAAACTGCATTCACAGCTAAAATTGCGAATTTTGATCCATTTCTCGCAAAAATGGACGATTTTACCGTTATCAAATATGCCAACTTAAATTTTCCCATTTTTCCTAATTTAAGTTGCAGTATTATTGCTATAACTAAGCCAATAGTTACTCGAATCTAGAATGGCATATCTCGTTCGATTCCTTGTTAAATTTCTAACAAAACTGCATTCACAGCTAAAATTGCGAATTTTGATCCATTTCTCGCAAAAATGGACGATTTTCCCGTTATCAAATATGCCAACTTAAATTTTCCCATTTCTTCCTAATTTAAGTTGCAGTATTATTGCTATAACTAAGCCAATAGTTACTCGAATCTAGAATGGCATATCTCGTTCGATTCCTTGTTAAATTTCTAACAAAACTGCATTCACAGCTAAAATTGCGAATTTTGATCCATTTCTCGCAAAAATGGACGATTTTCCCGTTATCAAATATGCCAACTTAAATTTTCCCATTTCTCCTAATTTAAGTTGCAGTATTATTGCTATAACTAAGCCAATAGTTACTCGAATCTGGAATGGCATATCTCGTTCGATTCCTTGTTAAATTTCTAACAAAACTGCATTCACAGCTAAAATTGCGAATTTTGATCCATTTCTCGCAAAAATGGACGATTTTACCGTTATCAAATATGCCAACTTAAATTTTCCCATTTTTCCTAATTTAAGTTGCAGTATTATTGCTATAACTAAGCCAATAGTTACTCGAATCTGGAATGGCATATCTCGTTCGATTCCTTGTTAAATTTCTAACAAAACTGCATTCACAGCTAAAATTGCGAATTTTGATCCATTTCTCGCAAAAATGGACGATTTTCCCGTTATCAAATATGCCAACTTAAATTTTCCCATTTCTCCTAATTTAAGTTGCAGTATTATTGCTATAACTAAGCCAATAGTTACTCGAATCTGGAATGGCATATCTCGTTCGATTCCTTGTTAAATTTCTAACAAAACTGCATTCACAGCTAAAATTGCGAATTTTGATCCATTTCTCGCAAAAATGGACGATTTTCCCGTTATCAAATATGCCAACTTAAATTTTCCCATTTCTCCTAATTTAAGTTGCAGTATTATTGCTATAACTAAGCCAATAGTTACTCGAATCTGGAATGGCATATCTCGTTCGATTCCTTGTTAAATTTCTAACAAAACTGCATTCACAGCTAAAATTGCGAATTTTGATCCATTTCTCGCAAAAATGGACGATTTTCCCGTTATCAAATATGCCAACTTAAATTTTCCCATTTTTCCTAATTTAAGTTGCAGTATTATTGCTATAACTAAGCCAATAGTTACTCGAATCTGGAATGGCATATCTCGTTCGATTCCTTGTTAAATTTCTAACAAAACTGCATTCACAGCTAAAATTGCGAATTTTGATCCATTTCTCGCAAAAATGGACGATTTTCCCGTTATCAAATATGCCAACTTAAATTTTCCCATTTCTCCTAATTTAAGTTGCAGTATTATTGCTATAACTAAGCCAATAGTTACTCGAATCTGGAATGGCATATCTCGTTCGATTCCTTGTTAAATTTCTAACAAAACTGCATTCACAGCTAAAATTGCGAATTTTGATCCATTTCTCGCAAAAATGGACGATTTTCCCGTTATCAAATATGCCAACTTAAATTTTCCCATTTTTCCTAATTTAAGTTGCAGTATTATTGCTATAACTAAGCCAATAGTTACTCGAATCTGGAATGGCATATCTCGTTCGATTCCTTGTTAAATTTCTAACAAAACTGCATTCACAGCTAAAATTGCGAATTTTGATCCATTTCTCGCAAAAATGGACGATTTTCCCGTTATCAAATATGCCAACTTAAATTTTCCCATTTTTCCTAATTTAAGTTGCAGTATTATTGCTATAACTAAGCCAATAGTTACTCGAATCTGGAATGGCATATCTCGTTCGATTCCTTGTTAAATTTCTAACAAAACTGCATTCACAGCTAAAATTCCGAATTTTGATCCATTTCTCGCAAAAATGGACGATTTTCCCGTTATCAAATATGCCAACTTAAATTTTCCCATTTTTCCTAATTTAAGTTGCAGTATTATTGCTATAACTAAGCCAATAGTTACTCGAATCTGGAATGGCATATCTCGTTCGATTCCTTGTTAAATTTCTAACAAAACTGCATTCACAGCTAAAATTGCGAATTTTGATCCATTTCTCGCAAAAATGGACGATTTTCCCGTTATCAAATATGCCAACTTAAATTTTCCCATTTTTCCTAATTTAAGTTGCAGTATTATTGCTATAACTAAGCCAATAGTTACTCGAATCTGGAATGGCATATCTCGTTCGATTCCTTGTTAAATTTCTAACAAAACTGCATTCACAGCTAAAATTGCGAATTTTGATCCATTTCTCGCAAAAATGGACGATTTTCCCGTTATCAAATATGCCAACTTAAATTTTCCCATTTTTCCTAATTTAAGTTGCAGTATTATTGCTATAACTAAGCCAATAGTTACTCGAATCTGGAATGGCATATCTCGTTCGATTCCTTGTTAAATTTCTAACAAAACTGCATTCACAGCTAAAATTGCGAATTTTGATCCATTTCTCGCAAAAATGGACGATTTTCCCGTTATCAAATATGCCAACTTAAATTTTCCCATTTTTCCTAATTTAAGTTGCAGTATTATTGCTATAACTAAGCCAATAGTTACTCGAATCTGGAATGGCATATCTCGTTCGATTCCTTGTTAAATTTCTAACAAAACTGCATTCACAGCTAAAATTGCGAATTTTGATCCATTTCTCGCAAAAATGGACGATTTTCCCGTTATCAAATATGCCAACTTAAATTTTCCCATTTTTCCTAATTTAAGTTGCAGTATTATTGCTATAACTAAGCCAATAGTTACTCGAATCTGGAATGGCATATCTCGTTCGATTCCTTGTTAAATTTCTAACAAAACTGCATTCACAGCTAAAATTGCGAATTTTGATCCATTTCTCGCAAAAATGGACGATTTTCCGTTATCAAATATGCCAACTTAAATTTTCCCATTTTTCCTAATTTAAGTTGCAGTATTATTGCTATAACTAAGCCAATAGTTACTCGAATCTGGAATGGCATATCTCGTTCGATTCCTTGTTAAATTTCTAACAAAACTGCATTCACAGCTAAAATTCCGAATTTTGATCCATTTCTCGCAAAAATGGACGATTTTCCCGTTATCAAATATGCCAACTTAAATTTTCCCATTTTTCCTAATTTAAGTTGCAGTATTATTGCTATAACTAAGCCAATAGTTACTCGAATCTGGAATGGCATATCTCGTTCGATTCCTTGTTAAATTTCTAACAAAACTGCATTCACAGCTAAAATTGCGAATTTTGATACATTTCTCGCGAAAATGGACGATATTACCCGTTATCAAATATGCCAACTTAAATTTTCCCATTTCTCCTAATTTAAGTTGCAGTATTATTGCTATAACTAAGCCAATAGTTACTCGAATCTGGAATGGCATATCTCGTTCGATTCCTTGTTAAATTTCTAACAAAACTGCATTCACAGCTAAAATTGCGAATTTTGATCCATTTCTCGCAAAAATGGACGATTTTCCCGTTATCAAATATGCCAACTTAAATTTTCCCATTTTTCCTAATTTAAGTTGCAGTATTATTGCTATAACTAAGCCAATAGTTACTCGAATCTGGAATGGCATATCTCGTTCGATTCCTTGTTAAATTTCTAACAAAACTGCATTCACAGCTAAAATTGCGAATTTTGATCCATTTCTCGCAAAAATGGACGATTTTCCCGTTATCAAATATGCCAACTTAAATTTTCCCATTTTTCCTAATTTAAGTTGCAGTATTATTGCTATAACTAAGCCAATAGTTACTCGAATCTGGAATGGCATATCTCGTTCGATTCCTTGTTAAATTTCTAACAAAACTGCATTCACAGCTAAAATTGCGAATTTTGATCCATTTCTCGCAAAAATGGACGATTTTCCCGTTATCAAATATGCCAACTTAAATTTTCCCATTTTTCCTAATTTAAGTTGCAGTATTATTGCTATAACTAAGCCAATAGTTACTCGAATCTGGAATGGCATATCTCGTTCGATTCCTTGTTAAATTTCTAACAAAACTGCATTCACAGCTAAAATTGCGAATTTTGATCCATTTCTCGCAAAAATGGACGATTTTCCGTTATCAAATATGCCAACTTAAATTTTCCCATTTTTCCTAATTTAAGTTGCAGTATTATTGCTATAACTAAGCCAATAGTTACTCGAATCTGGAATGGCATATCTCGTTCGATTCCTTGTTAAATTTCTAACAAAACTGCATTCACAGCTAAAATTGCGAATTTTGATCCATTTCTCGCAAAAATGGACGATTTTCCCGTTATCAAATATGCCAACTTAAATTTTCCCATTTTTCCTAATTTAAGTTGCAGTATTATTGCTATAACTAAGCCAATAGTTACTCGAATCTGGAATGGCATATCTCGTTCGATTCCTTGTTAAATTTCTAACAAAACTGCATTCACAGCTAAAATTCCGAATTTTGATCCATTTCTCGCAAAAATGGACGATTTTCCCGTTATCAAATATGCCAACTTAAATTTTCCCATTTTTCCTAATTTAAGTTGCAGTATTATTGCTATAACTAAGCCAATAGTTACTCGAATCTGGAATGGCATATCTCGTTCGATTCCTTGTTAAATTTCTAACAAAACTGCATTCACAGCTAAAATTGCGAATTTTGATCCATTTCTCGCAAAAATGGACGATTTTCCCGTTATCAAATATGCCAACTTAAATTTTCCCATTTTTCCTAATTTAAGTTGCAGTATTATTGCTATAACTAAGCCAATAGTTACTCGAATCTGGAATGGCATATCTCGTTCGATTCCTTGTTAAATTTCTAACAAAACTGCATTCACAGCTAAAATTGCGAATTTTGATCCATTTCTCGCAAAAATGGACGATTTTCCCGTTATCAAATATGCCAACTTAAATTTTCCCATTTTTCCTAATTTAAGTTGCAGTATTATTGCTATAACTAAGCCAATAGTTACTCGAATCTGGAATGGCATATCTCGTTCGATTCCTTGTTAAATTTCTAACAAAACTGCATTCACAGCTAAAATTGCGAATTTTGATCCATTTCTCGCAAAAATGGACGATTTTCCCGTTATCAAATATGCCAACTTAAATTTTCCCATTTTTCCTAATTTAAGTTGCAGTATTATTGCTATAACTAAGCCAATAGTTACTCGAATCTGGAATGGCATATCTCGTTCGATTCCTTGTTAAATTTCTAACAAAACTGCATTCACATTAAATTTTTTTTTTTTTTTTTTTAAATATTTTCCCTTATCAAATATGCCAACTTAAATTTTCCCATTTTTCCTAATTTAAGTTGCAGTATTATTGCTATAACTAAGCCAATAGTTACTCGAATCTAGAATGGCATATCTCGTTCGATTCCTTGTTAAATTTCTAACAAAACTGCATTCACAGCTAAAATTGCGAATTTTGATCCATTTCTCGCAAAAATGGACGATTTTCCGTTATTAAATATGTGATATTTGGTTTAACCATTTTTCCTAATTTAACTGGCAGTATTATTGCTATAACTAAGCCAATAGTTACTCGAATCTGGAATGGCATATCTCGTTCGATTCCTTGTTAAATTTCTAACAAAACTGCATTCACAGCTAAAATTGCGAATTTTGATCCATTTCTCGCAAAAATGGACGATTTTCCCGTTATCAAATATGCCAACTTAAATTTTCCCATTTCTCCTAATTTAAGTTGCAGTATTATTGCTATAACTAAGCCAATAGTTACTCGAATCTGGAATGGCATATCTCGTTCGATTCCTTGTTAAATTTCTAACAAAACTGCATTCACAGCTAAAATTGCGAATTTTGATCCATTTCTCGCAAAAATGGACGATTATTATGGTTATTAAATATGTCAACTTATATTTTCCCATTTATCCTAATTTAAGTTGCAGTATTATTGCTATAACTAAGCCAATAGTTACTCGAATCTGGAATGGCCTACCTCGTTCGATTCCTTGTTGAATTTCTAACAAAACTGCATTCACAGCTAAAATTCCGAATTTTGATCCATTTCTCGCAAAAATGGACGATATTCCCGTTATCAAATATGCCAACTTAAATTTTCCCATTTTTTCTAATTTAAGTTGCAGTATTATTGCTATAACTAAGCCAATAGTTACTCGAATCTGGAATGGCATATCTCGTTCGATTCCTTGTTAAATTTCTAACAAAACTGCATTCACAGCTAAAATTCCGAATTTTGATCCATTTCTCGCAAAAAATGGACGATTTTCCGGTTATCAAATATGCCAACTTAAATTTTCCCATTTTTCCTAATTTAAGTTGCAGTATTATTGCTATAACTAAGCCAATAGTTACTCGAATCTGGAATGGCATATCTCGTTCGATTCCTTGTTAAATTTCTAACAAAACTGCATTCACAGCTAAAATTGCGAATTTTGATCCATTTCTCGCGAAAATGGACGATATTACCGTTATCAAATATGCCAACTTAAATTTTCCCATTTTTCCTAATTTAAGTTGCAGTATTATTGCTATAACTAAGCCAATAGTTACTCGAATCTGGAATGGCATATCTCGTTCGATTCCTTGTTAAATTTCTAACAAAACTGCATTCACAGCTAAAATTGCGAATTTTGATCCATTTCTCGCGAAAATGGACAATATTACCGTTATCAAATATGCCAACTTAAATTTTCCCATTTTTTCTAATTTAAGTTGCAGTATTATTGCTATAACTAAGCCAATAGTTACTCGAATCTGGAATGGCATATCTCGTTCGATTCCTTGTTAAATTTCTAACAAAACTGCATTCACAGCTAAAATTGCGAATTTTGATCCATTTCTCGCGAAAATGGACGATTTTACCGTTATCAAATATGCCAACTTAAATTTTCCCATTTTTCCTAATTTAAGTTAGCAGTATTATTGCTATAACTAAGCCAATAGTTACTCGAATCTGGAATGGCATATCTCGTTCGATTCCTTGTTAAATTTCTAACAAAACTGCATTCACAGCTAAAATTGCGAATTTTGATCCATTTCTCGCAAAAATGGACGATTTTCCCGTTATCAAATATGCCAACTTAAATTTTCCCATTTTTCCTAATTTAAGTTGCAGTATTATTGCTATAACTAAGCCAATAGTTACTCGAATCTGGAATGGCATATCTCGTTCGATTCCTTGTTAAATTTCTAACAAAACTGCATTCACAGCTAAAATTGCGAATTTTGATCCATTTCTCGCAAAAATGGACGATTTTACCGTTATCAAATATGCCAACCATTTTTCCTAATTTAAGTTGCAGTATTATTGCTATAACTAAGCCAATAGTTACTCGAATCTGGAATGGCATATCTCGTTCGATTCCTTGTTAAATTTCTAACAAAACTGCATTCACAGCTAAAATTGCGAATTTTGATCCATTTCTCGCAAAAATGGACGATATTACCGTTATCAAATATGCCAACTTAAATTTTCCCATTTTTCCTAATTTAAGTTGCAGTATTATTGCTATAACTAAGCCAATAGTTACTCGAATCTGGAATGGCATATCTCGTTCGATTCCTTGTTAAATTTCTAACAAAACTGCATTCACAGCTAAAATTGCGAATTTTGATCCATTTCTCGCAAAAATGGACGATTTTACCGTTATCAAATATGCCAACTTAAATTTTCCCATTTTTCCTAATTTAAGTTGCAGTATTATTGCTATAACTAAGCCAATAGTTACTCGAATCTGGAATGGCATATCTCGTTCGATTCCTTGTTAAATTTCTAACAAAACTGCATTCACAGCTAAAATTGCGAATTTTGATCCATTTCTCGCAAAATGGACGATATTACCGTTATCAAATATGCCAACTTAAATTTTCCCATTTTTTCTAATTTAAGTTGCAGTATTATTGCTATAACTAAGCCAATAGTTACTCGAATCTGGAATGGCATATCTCGTTCGATTCCTTGTTAAATTTCTAACAAAACTGCATTCACAGCTAAAATTGCGAATTTTGATCCATTTCTCGCAAAAATGGACGATTTTCCCGTTATCAAATATGCCAACTTAAATTTTCCCATTTTTCCTAATTTAAGTTGCAGTATTATTGCTATAACTAAGCCAATAGTTACTCGAATCTGGAATGGCATATCTCGTTCGATTCCTTGTTAAATTTCTAACAAAACTGCATTCACAGCTAAAATTGCGAATTTTGATCCATTTCTCGCGAAAATGGACGATATTACCGTTATCAAATATGCCAACTTAAATTTTCCCATTTTTCCTAATTTAAGTTGCAGTATTATTGCTATAACTAAGCCAATAGTTACTCGAATCTGGAATGGCATATCTCGTTCGATTCCTTGTTAAATTTCTAACAAAACTGCATTCACAGCTAAAATTGCGAATTTTGATCCATTTCTCGCAAAAATGGACGATATTTCCCGTTATCAAATATGCCAACTTAAATTTTCCCATTTTTCCTAATTTAAGTTGCAGTATTATTGCTATAACTAAGCCAATAGTTACTCGAATCTGGAATGGCATATCTCGTTCGATTCCTTGTTAAATTTCTAACAAAACTGCATTCACAGCTAAAATTGCGAATTTTGATCCATTTCTCGCAAAAATGGACGATATTACCGTTATCAAATATGCCAACTTAAATTTTCCCATTTTTCCTAATTTA
Organism: Drosophila eugracilis; assembly: GCF_018153835.1. Classification (NCBI taxonomy): domain Eukaryota; kingdom Metazoa; phylum Arthropoda; class Insecta; order Diptera; family Drosophilidae; genus Drosophila; species Drosophila eugracilis. Next base: position 2,500 of record NW_024571770.1, on the reverse strand, counting down.
AGTTGCAGTATTATTGCTATAACTAAGCCAATAGTTACTCGAATCTGGAATGGCATATCTCGTTCGATTCCTTGTTAAATTTCTAACAAAACTGCATTCACAGCTAAAATTGCGAATTTTGATCCATTTCTCGCAAAAATGGACGATATTACCGTTATCAAATATGCCAACTTAAATTTTCCCATTTTTCCTAATTTAAGTTGCAGTATTATTGCTATAACTAAGCCAATAGTTACTCGAATCTGGAATGGCATATCTCGTTCGATTCCTTGTTAAATTTCTAACAAAACTGCATTCACAGCTAAAATTGCGAATTTTGATCCATTTCTCGCAAAAATGGACGATATTCCCGTTATCAAATATGCCAACTTAAATTTTCCCATTTTTCCTAATTTAAGTTGCAGTATTATTGCTATAACTAAGCCAATAGTTACTCGAATCTGGAATGGCATATCTCGTTCGATTCCTTGTTAAATTTCTAACAAAACTGCATTCACAGCTAAAATTGCGAATTTTGATCCATTTCTCGCAAAAATGGACGATTTTCCCGTTATCAAATATGCCAACTTAAATTTTCCCATTTTTCCTAATTTAAGTTGCAGTATTATTGCTATAACTAAGCCAATAGTTACTCGAATCTGGAATGGCATATCTCGTTCGATTCCTTGTTAAATTTCTAACAAAACTGCATTCACAGCTAAAATTGCGAATTTTGATCCATTTCTCGCAAAAATGGACGATATTACCGTTATCAAATATGCCAACTTAAATTTTCCCATTTTTCCTAATTTAAGTTGCAGTATTATTGCTATAACTAAGCCAATAGTTACTCGAATCTGGAATGGCATATCTCGTTCGATTCCTTGTTAAATTTCTAACAAAACTGCATTCACAGCTAAAATTCCGAATTTTGATCCATTTCTCGCGAAAATGGACGATATTCCCGTTATCAAATATGCCAACTTAAATTTTCCCATTTTTCCTAATTTAAGTTGCAGTATTATTGCTATAACTAAGCCAATAGTTACTCGAATCTGGAATGGCATATCTCGTTCGATTCCTTGTTAAATTTCTAACAAAACTGCATTCACAGCTAAAATTGCGAATTTTGATCCATTTCTCGCAAAAATGGACGATATTACCGTTATCAAATATGCCAACTTAAATTTTCCCATTTTTCCTAATTTAAGTTGCAGTATTATTGCTATAACTAAGCCAATAGTTACTCGAATCTGGAATGGCATATCTCGTTCGATTCCTTGTTAAATTTCTAACAAAACTGCATTCACAGCTAAAATTGCGAATTTTGATCCATTTCTCGCGAAAATGGACGATATTACCGTTATCAAATATGCCAACTTAAGTTTTCCCATTTTTCCTAATTTAAGTTGCAGTATTATTGCTATAACTAAGCCAATAGTTACTCGAATCTGGAATGGCATATCTCGTTCGATTCCTTGTTAAATTTCTAACAAAACTGCATTCACAGCTAAAATTCCGAATTTTGATCCATTTCTCGCAAAATGGACGATATTACCGTTATCAAATATGCCAACTTAAATTTTCCCATTTTTCCTAATTTAAGTTGCAGTATTATTGCTATAACTAAGCCAATAGTTACTCGAATCTGGAATGGCATATCTCGTTCGATTCCTTGTTAAATTTCTAACAAAGCTGCATTCACAGCTAAAATTGCGAATTTTGATCCATTTCTCGCGAAAATGGACGATATTACCGTTATCAAATATGCCAACTTAAGTTTTCCCATTTTTCCTAATTTAAGTTGCAGTATTATTGCTATAACTAAGCCAATAGTTACTCGAATCTGGAATGGCATATCTCGTTCGATTCCTTGTTAAATTTCTAACAAAACTGCATTCACAGCTAAAATTGCGAATTTTGATCCATTTCTCGCAAAATGGACGATTTTACCGTTATCAAATATGTAACTTAAATTTTTCCCATTTTTCAATTTAAGTTGCAGTATTATTGCTATAACTAAGCCAATAGTTACTCGAATCTGGAATGGCATATCTCGTTCGATTCCTTGTTAAATTTCTAACAAAAACTGCATTCAGCTAAAATTGCGAATTTTGATCCATTTCTCACAAAATGGACGATTTTTCCGTTATCAAATATGCAAACTTAAATTTTCCCATTTCCCCTAATTTAAGTTGCAGTATTATTGATAACTAAGCCAATAGTTACTCGAATCTGGAATGGCATACCTCGTTCGATTCCTTGTTGAATTTCTAACAAAACTGCATTCACAGCTAAATTGCCGAATTTTGATCCTTTCTCATACAAATAAATGGACAATATTACGTTATCAAATGCGCCAACGGTGCACCCGTAAACTAATTTAGGTTGCGGTGACTATATAACTAAGTAAATAGGTTTCTCAGATCTGGAATAGCATATCTCGTTCGATTCCTTATTTAAAATTTCTACTAAATTTTTAGCTAAAATGATCCATTTCTCAACGAAATGGACAATATTA
>NW_024571769.1:0-898 GCF_018153835.1 Drosophila eugracilis | reverse complement strand
CTTTTATTAAATTTAAACTTTGGTTTTACCATTTTTCCTCCTTTAAGTGTCAGTATTATGGCTATAACTAAGCCAATAGTAGCCCGAATCTGGAATGGCATAGCTCGTTGGATTCTTTATTAAATTTAAACTTTGGTTTTACCATTTTTCCTCTTTTAAGTAAAAGTAATATGGCTATAACTAAGCCAATAGTAGCCCGAATCTGGAATGGCATAGTTTGTTGGATTCTTTATTAAATTTAAACTTTGGTTTTACCATTTTTCCTCCTTTAAGTGTCCGTTTTATGGCTATACCTAAGCCAATAATAGCCCGAATCTGGAATGGCATAACTCGTTGGATTCTTTATTAAATTTAAACTTTGGTTTTACCATTTTTTCTCCTTTAAGTGTCAGTATTATGGCTATAACTAAGCCAATAGTAGCCCGAATCTGGAATGGCATAGCTCGTTGGATTCTTTATTAAATTTAAACTTTGGTTTTACCATTTTTCCTCTTTTAAGTAAAAGTAATATGGCTATAACTAAGCCAATAGTAGCCCGAATCTGGAATGGCATAGTTTGTTAGATTCTTTATTAAATTTAAACTTTGGTTTTACCATTTTTCCTCCTTTAAGTGTCCGTTTTATGGCTATACCTAAGCCAATAGTAGCCCGAATCTGGAATGGCATAACTCGTTGGATTCTTTATTAAATTTAAACTTTGGTTTTACCATTTTTCCTCCTTTAAGTGTCAGTATTATGGCTATAACTAAGCCAATATACCCCATTTTAATAATATCATAATTCGTTTTATTCTTTATTAAATTTAAACTTTGGTTTTACCATTTTTTCTCCTTTAAGTGACAGAATTATGGCTATAACTAAGCCAATAGTAGCCCGAATCTTAAAATGGCATAGCTCG
>NW_024571768.1:0-981 GCF_018153835.1 Drosophila eugracilis | reverse complement strand
AAAGTATAATCTATAGATGACAACGCATCTTATAGTACTAATATCCGGTCAATACCCACCATATACACGCCCACAAGGTTCTCAAAAGACGGTTTTCGGATTTTCTAGAAAAGCTGATATCTCGGTAACTATTCGTAAGAAATGGATTGGCATGGTGGTTTCTAAAGGATGCTCCCAATGCGAATTGTTTTTTTTCCCATCGCCACTTCCACTCTAACGCCCAATAAACTGAAAACCAAAAATGCAAAATCTTCAAAACTATAAGAGCTACACAATTCTTGCTTAGAAACAGTTATTTAGTAGATGCGTGTCTGCAACTGTCAATGAAGTTGGGATTTGGCCACGCCCACTCTTAACGTCAGCATAAACCGCGGGAAACTGTGGCGCCCATAATATTATTATGAATGCCTCTCTTATTTGATCTTGTGTAACTTATTTCTGTTAATATCTATCGATTTACCAAAGGATTTTTCAAATTGAAATATTATTTCGCTATTTATGTGAACAAGAAATTAAAGCATATTTCTCACAAGGAAGTGACGTCACTATAAGCATACCAACATACTTCCTCTGACAATAGGTGAAGGCCTTAGAATTTCCAACAGGCAAAATTAATATTTTAAAATTCGTAAAATTGCAACAGTAGATTCTTATAGTTGCGGCGCCTGACTAGTATAGTTTCCTCTTGTTAAATTTAAACTTTGGTTTTACCATTTTTCCTCTTTTAAGTAAAAGTAATATGGCTATAACTAAGCCAATAGTAGCCCGAATCTGGAATGGCATAGTTTGTTAGATTCTTTATTTAATTTAAACTTTGGTTTTACCATTTTTCCTCCTTTAAGTGTCCGTTTTATGGCTATACCTAAGCCAATAGTAGCCCGAATCTGGAATGGCATAACTCGTTGGATTCTTTATTAAATTTAAACTTTGGCATAGCTCGTTGGTTTCTTTATTAAATTTAAACTTTGGTTTTACCATTTT
>NW_024571767.1:0-13599 GCF_018153835.1 Drosophila eugracilis | reverse complement strand
CCATCGTTATGAGAGAATGTATGATATCCCATTTCTTTAATAGGTTTTATTAATTTTCCAAGTACTCATATTTAGGTTGATATAAACTCTTGAAAACACGTAAATATTTTCGAATTTCAATCCGTTTGGACTCTCTATCAAACTGAGCATAATATTGGTTTTACCACAATTTGAAGGTCCGACAATAAGAGCTCTTATTGTATTAGGTAAGAGAACTATGTCGTGGGGTTGTTTTCTCGTTTTCATCGTTGATATTTCTAACGATAATGTTTTGTTTTTGACTTATTAAACGCATTCTTAAAGATTATGTACCTCATTCGATGAGAAATCGTTGATACTAAACGCATTCTAAAAGCTTATGTATCTCGTTCGATGAGAAATCTTTGAATTCCCATAAAACGGATTTACATGAACGTCACATTGCAGACTCTATATTAATTGACAAAGCTTGGTCACGTGTAAAAGCACCAGACAGTACTCTTGGTGAAAAAGCAGCAGCATATTTTGTGATCAACATTTTGAAAGCAATGAAAAAATTTGGAAATGGGAATATCAAAAACAAAAAGAAATGTAAAGGGAAGACGACGAGTTATTAACGCTGCTACTAGAACATTAAAAAAACAAAATTCATTGGACCTAATGAGTGCAATTAAAATTGCACGAAAATCAGTTCAATCGATAATATGTTCAACGAAAAACATTGAAAGTACCAAGAATAATTAATGTACCCAAATCTGTTGGTTTTTTAACAATCGTACCTATTTTGACTGCCCTAAGTGCCCTGGGTAGTTTAGCTAGTGCAAGTGCCGCAATTGCAAAAATGGAGAAAGAGGATATGGAGGAGAAGAAACGACATAATAGAAAAATTGAAAGTGTTGGGTTATAAGGGTTATATCTCAAACCGTATAGAACAGGTTATGGATTCTACCTAAAACCATACAGTAAGGATATGGTATTAAGAAGCGAAAAAACTAACATGTCAGCTACCCAATAGACCACTTTCAAATATAGACATTACAACTTTTGCTCAAAAATATATACCAAATTTTCGAGGAGTATATATGACGGATTTACTTCCACGCTCTCCAAGAATTCGAGAATGTGGTTTAGTAAACCTAGATGATTCTAATCAATCATGGTACACATTGGGTCGCATATAACAAAAATAAAAATTTTATATATATTATTTTGATAGTTTCGGAAATCTACAACCACCTATAGAAGTTGTCAAGTATTTGGGAAAACAAATGCAATACAACTACGAGAGAGTTAAACATTTTGATACATACAACTGTGGTCATTTATGTCTTTCATTTCTACTTTACTTTGTCAATGGAGTGAGTCAATAACCCATCGTTTTGATTTGCTTGAACTTAGGACGTGGAGGGAGGGTGAAACAAATGTGTCGCATATACGTTTGTATGTGTGACTTCTGAATGGTTTAAAAATCGGGGCTACCTACTTCAAAATTCACAGTCAAAGTTTCGACTTTACATTCAACAGACGTTGTACAAGTGAACAACAAAAAAAAAACAACTGCTAAACAACTGCCAAACAATAAAAAACAACTGCTAAACAACAAAAAAATAACTGCTAAACAACACAAAGCAATATATATAATAAAATGAACACAGAGAACAACAACTATAAGAACGAGGAGACTGCAGAAGTCGAATTCGATCCTACTGACGAGGATAATAGGAAGACACCTGTTAAACCGACAAGTTTGGTTTGCTTTTTCAACGAGAAGAACGATGAAAATGATGATGCCACAGAAACAGCATTCATACCAATTGATGTTGAACATAATGCAAAACGAATAAAGCTTGAGACGGTAACTCAAAAAATTCAATTGTCAAAGGCAAGGATGCCTGAAAATGTAAAGTTCCCCATCTTCGAGGCGGAGTGTAAAAGGACGAAGATTGGAAAATCCCTTATTCTGGAGTTGGAGGATTACTTTCTATACACCCCGAAAAAGGTATACACATCAGGGGAGGAATTTATTGAGGAAATGGTTGATAGGAAATTTAATATTCATAAAAAGTATGATAATTTATATTTAGAAATAAGTAAATAAAATATAAAAAAATAAACAAATAATAAAAAACCAATATATTATATTATGTCGAATAAATACAATTTTAAAATATATATAAACAATACATTTTTTATTTCATGGGATGGATGGGGTGGATATAAATATTAGAAGTTATAGTTTCCAGTAAACAGTATAGATCGAGTAACTGAAGAGTGATTACATAAAGATTATATACATTTTTAAAATTTACTTTATCTAAATTTATGCAGGTTTCAAAAATGAATCTGTTAGCTTAGTTAACAAAAGCGAGATCTGCCTTGAAGAGAAAGTTTGATGACCTAAAACATGTAAAGAATCAAAGTGTTATAGAGTTGGAGGAAACATTTAAACCTATTACAGGACCCTTACATGATTTTGTTAACGAAAATAAAATGCAAACATTTTTAAAAACAAATGTAGGAGCCAAGGTTAAACGTGAATTATACGAAAATGAAAAGTATAAGAATGATATGACAGATGACGATGATCTGTACTATACAACCAATGGGAGACAACATCAGACAAAACGAAACTTAACTCAATACCGATCTATGAATGATAGTAATTCGTATAATGATTTCTTTTCACAAACAAATGTTTTTGAAAAAGGAAATAAAGGCGAAACATGTAATGATGATGTGGACAAAGGGAGTGAGCCGGAAGCTATATTAATGCCTGCAAAAGAAAATGAAATGAGGGAAGATATAAATATAGAAGACGATTATCTAATTCTGATTTTAATAGTCATTTGAGTCGGGAAAATATATTGGATAAGGCTTACGAACCTAAAAAAAGGTTTGGATAATGTATTAACATTAGGGAAAAGTGAACTAAAAATTAATGATAAAAAGATTCATTTGTCTAGTGGAATGAGCTGCGAGCTAACTCCTGGTCTGTACTCTCTTATATTTCATAAACACCCCCCAAATTATTATTAGGTTATAACGTGAATAATCGAATTAAAGGTTCCCGCGCATTTAAATATACTAAAATTATTAAAAAAATAATATAATTAATTAATTAATAATAACATCCACTCCACTTCGTACGAAAACTGGTTTGGTTATATGACTCTGGGGGAATCAAAACCAAATTATATATATTGGAATGATGTGAATGAACTAGTCGAACGGTTACAAATTTTAGAGGCGTCAAAAACAACAATAATCACAATAATGAGGTTTTCTTAATAGTAGAGGAAGTGCAAGAGGAGGGAATTATTGTTTAATTAGAGTATATATATTAAACACAAAAAAGATTTTTATTTATAATCATCATGTCTGTTGACAAGTTTGGATATTTTTCTAAAAATAGGGAGCGATCAGATCATTTTAAAAGAGGTGTTAAATTTAATGAAACTTTTTAATTTATACTGATGGTAATCTAAACGCTCAAAATAAAAGAGTTAAAAACGCTATTAAACCCTTAGATGTTAATGACTTGACCACAAAACAAAATACAGATGACTGTGTCAGAAAGTTGGGGGAAGACCTAAGAAAACTTGCAAGTCAAATTATTAATCGTCGACTTATAAAAATTTCAAATCTTGAAAATAAAATAGAGGTCTATAACAAGAGAGCAGATAGTACTGACCAAATATTTGAGAAAATGTAATGTAAATGTAATTGATACGTTTTCTAAATTTGCTTGTGGTGAAGCACTATAATCGAAAAATGCCAATGTTTACCAAGCAATGGAGAAAATCTTAAAATCAGGTCATGGAACACCAACAAATTCACAAACAGATGATAAAAAAGAGTTATTAATTCAAAATTTAAACAATAAATGAAACGTTATGAAATAAATCAGTATTTGACGTTCAGCACTCTTAAGGCATCAATTGTCGAGCGTTTTAGTTTAGTTTAGAGTTTAGTTTCAATGGGAAATATAAGTGGATAAATATTTACAAAAATTTGATATTTGATTACAATAATAGGGTACATAGAACCATAAAAACGAGACCAATCAGTGTCAACACAACTAATGAAAAACAAATATTACAAAACTCATATAATCATATAAAGATATATGTTGAGAGTAAACTACGAAATGGCGATCACGTTCGTATCAGCAAGTATAAACATGTGTTTGAAAAAGGGTATACACCGAATTATACAACAGAAATATTTAAAATTAGAAAAGCCAACAATACAAGTCAAGGTAATCCGATTCAGGGTGGGTTTAATAAAGAAGAACTCAAAAAGACTGAATTTCCGAATACATTTCTAGTTGAGAAAATTTTAAAGCGAAGAGGTGATAAAGTTTTGGTAAAATGGCTTGGCTTTCCAATGGACGAAGCCAGCTGGGTAAATAAAGATGACATTTTATAGTACAAATACCAAATTAAAAGACAATGTAATATTTAATTTTTATTTTTGTTTTATTAATATTTTTTTTAGTTTTTTCTTATTATAACATATAATTAAATTTAATAAATATATTTACATATGTACAAATGTAAAATTGAAACAATTTTAATAATATATTTTATGTTTTTTACAATTTATTTTTGTTTTACTTATATTTACCACAATCTCGATCAAAATAAAACATTTCCAATTCAATTGACTTATAAAATAATTCTTGTTCTATGTTAACTTGCTTATCTCTAAGTTCATTTAATGTATTGATATCTGTATTTCTCCCATTTATTATATCTCTAAAGAATATATTTTCAAGTTCTAAGAAATTTATACTATTAAAAATGTCCTTTTCCATTAATCTTTTATGCTTTATTGGTAGAGTACCATGATCATTGTGATTAAACATTGCAAACTCTGTTTAATTATGTTTTCGTTTTCTTTTACTATCATTAGCACAAAGCACATTCTTATATACCCTATTTGTTGATATTTTGTGTGCCCTTGATCTAAACATTGTCCTACTACCATATAGTGGAGTTCCAGTGTATTACTCACTCATTTTTATAATGATCCACAGTTATATTTCTGGAACTCACAACTTTTGCTTTATTAACAGAGTTTTCAACTTCATCTAATTTATAGCTATAAACTTTGGAGCATAGCCCTATAAATTCACTGATGGGTTTTCCATTCAACTTATCTTTAAAATATCCTATCCTCTTTTTATTAACATTCTTAAAATTATATAAATCGATTCTTCTATATGAATAATCGGATGTATCAAATTTTGATTCAATATCACCACGAATATCCTTATAAAAATCATCAGTTTTTATAGTATAGATTATGACGCCTAGGAGGCGCATAAAAAGTAAAAGTAATGAATAAGATTAGGCTGTAAGGAATCATGAAGTCTATAGGATAGTTTGTTTTATAGTTATAAGTGGAAAAAACCCTGAAGTACCCGTTTGTTAAGTTGATTAGTTAAGGATAAAAAACAAATAAAATTTGAATTTGAATGCGCGGGCGCGCCTTAGTAAGCCACGAACGATCACTTTTACGATGGATCTCACATAGGTAAGATCACCCCTCTCCCGCAGTTGGGCACCCTCACCAGCACTAGTCAATTTTTGGTCGAATTTAGTCTAGGGCTAAATCTAATACATTCGACCTCGGTCATACCGAGGGAGCACTGCCATCGGCCACTCGCCGATGCTTGAAGATCCACTGGATCACTGCCAGCACTTTCGCAACAGCCTCACCAGGCTTTGCATAAAACAAACTATCTTATAGACTTCATGATTGTCCTTACAGCCTAATCTTTTTAATTATTTGTGGTCTTTAACATTGCTGCCCAAGATAGAACTGGTGTAGTAAAAAAGTGAGCAGGGTCTAATGAATAAATTTGTAAACATATTTTTCTAAAGTTTTCAAATATATCAGTCAATAGGAAAACATCAGTTTTTAAATACAACTCTAGATAATCCTTTAGACTTGAACAAGAAAATATTGAGCAGACATTATGAGAGCAGGAAAGTTTCCTCAAGTCGACTAGCTGAATCTAAATATTCATATGGAAAGATAGCCTTTTTACGCATTAGCCTGCATTTTGTTTCATTTTTAAAATATGTTTTTACTGTATTTAACTGATCATCAATTAAGTTAGAAGCAAGGGTATCTAAAATTGATGGCATAAATCTGAATGTGTCAAGAAATCTAATTTCAAAATTGTTTCCATTTGAAGTTTATATGGTTTTGGACACCGAAATATATTGTTCTTTATTAATACTATACTTATTGGGATTGCATTAATACTACCAGGAATTTTAGCCAAGTCTTCAATAAATAAATGGCAATCATACATAGGAAAATTATGGAAAAACACTGGTATAAATTTACATAGTCTATACACCAAGTTACATTTAGAATGAGCTGCACCCCTAAATAAACCTGTTAAATGGCAATGATCCCTAACTCTATCATTTAATAATATTTTTTTACAAATATCACAATTTAATGAATCCTGAAATTCAAACTCGTCTTCAGGAGTCATTATGATTGGTTTAACTTTATACAAGTACTCATCATTCAGTTTAGATAAATCTTGTACAAGAGAGACTACAAAATTTGACCCTGCGTCACTACCTGTTTTTATTACAAATTTATCAAGCTTAGAATCAAAGGTAGACTTAATATAATAGGCATAAGCTATAGGTACATGAGAGTTTAAATTAAATAATTTCGGGCTTACTTCAATATTTCTGGGCTCCAGTAAACATTCAAAGTCAGCGTACACGACGAACGGAACCTCAAGCTGCTTGCGGTATTGGGTAAACTCCAGAGTTCGCTTGTCTAATTCCGGCAGCTTATATATATATATATATATATATAAATATATATAATATATATATATATATACATATGATACAAACCTTGAAATATTTTTAATGAACATATAATGTCCATTTCCGCCATCTTCCAAAAACAGTATGTTAACGTGACATGGTTTCTCAATCTCCGTTTGAAACAGCGGCCCAATTATTTGTTTGGTATCTTCATTATACCCAAAGATGTTTATACTCAAGTAGAGATTAAAAGAAAGAAAGAAATTTAGATTGGTGAAATCCAATATTATCAACGTTATAGGAACTACATCTTTGGGGGTTTTTAACAATTATTAAAGCCGATATCAAGGCCCATTTGAAAGAGTATGCATCATTTTCATTACATACATTAATAATAGCTTTCTTCGAAGCTAAGTATTTTGGCAGCGGGATATACGATGAACCTGATAAAGGTGTATATTGGTTCACATTCGCTATCTTCCTCGTGGAATTCTTGTGTTTTTCCTACTATTTCCATAGTATGCTCAAGAAAAATAGAATCTAAGTCCGAGAACTCATTCATAATGGTCATTTTACTCTAAAAACTTTTAATCTCAATTTCTTCGGTTTCATTCTTAAAGAGTATATATTCGGCAAATAACTCGAAATTTACTTTTACCGATATATAACTCTCTAATAATGTTCTGAGATGTGTGAGCAAAAACGATCCTGCTTCACTCATAAAGTTTTCAGGTAATTGGATGTCCGATCCATCGTTAAGAATCCGTCCGAAATTTTCTTGATGCGTCCATCGACGGGTTGAATTGCATTCTTCTTATCTTATCTTATCAAAACTCGAATTGATTATTCATTTTGTTTTTGTTTTTTTATTGTTTCTGCTTTGGTTTTGCTTTTCTTTTTGTTTTTTATTTTATTATTTGATTTTAATTTTTTTTATATATTTTATGATACTTGATACACTTCACTACACTTTTAGTTGTTTGCTTCTTTTTAAAGTTTTCAAACTGACAATGTTGTTTTAGTAGTCTGGGAGTTACAATTCTAGGTTTCAAAAGATAGCAGCTCAGATAGATTCCTAGATAGTTTGAGATGGTTCGAAACCAAATGGAATCTCAGTTTTAAAAATAAAATGCTTTGGTTAGAATACATCAGAAATAGTGTCTTCAATATGCAGATTGTTCAAGAAAAGGAAAACCAATGGAGTGTGAGTTTAAAAATATATGACCAATAGAAACCGAGTTAAAAAATGGACTTGGAATAAATTGAAATTAATGACTTTTCATTTGCAGGATTTAAGAAATCTACAGGTCAGGGTAGAAAAGATGAAGAAAACTAAAATTTTTTTTTTTTTTTTAAATTTGGTAAGCAGGTGGTAAAGAGCATCATTTCTTTTTTTAAAACTTAAAGTCTTGGATGTACATTCTGTATTCGGATCAAATTAAATTGTTTCTCAATCAGTTTAATGGAGTTCTACTAAATTCTAACTATTTGCGAATTCTCTTTATAAATAAAAAACTACTTGAGTGTGAAGAAGTTGAAATGATAACTTCTATCCATGGTGTACACCGAAAAACATGTATCTGGAGTAAGGGTACAGCTACGGAAGGAATCGACACTTGTGGATGTCATAAAAAGTTTGAGTACGAAAGGGAGGGAGCAAACATTACGAATATATATTATAATCTAGGAAATAGAGTGAGAAGAAAATAAAAAAATACAAAAAAGTATTTTAGACTATATAACTTTTTTTATACAATTTTTTATTTAAATATCTAAGCTATTGGCAACATTTATTAAAAACTCATCGTCTTCATCTTTCATTAAATCTAGATATTTTTTTCTAAACCATTCACTTTTATTTCGTCAAAGGTAGTCATATTCAGGAAAAAAAATTTCTTCCGGGTCATCTATATCAATCCTTTGAATACATTGATAGTGCTCATACAAAAACTCATTTCCAAGTACATCCATCATTTCTTCTCCAAATGGGAAATCTTCCCATCGTTTGAGTATATGACGAGTAGGGTGCAAATACTTCCTTCAGATTCCTGTCTATGGTATCTTCCTCGTCTAGAGCCATTACATAGTTTGGCTCCGAGTCTTCGGTGACCACCACATCGGAGACTTGGTCACCGATTTTTATGTCCGTCAACAATTCCAAAGCCTGAATTGAATCGACGAATTCCACAGATATTACGCTCATGGTGATTTTGGTGCTCTTGACGAACTGATGCTGAACAATTTGACTGCTCTCCTTTTTATACTTAAAGGGCATTCAGATATGTTATACTCCTAGACCTCCCAACAATCCAATTCAGTTTTAATGGAGTTGGTCCATGTTTACCCAATAACTGTATGCATATGTATTGGCATTTAGTCTGTGTGCCTTTGTTTAAAGTATTGATATCTAAAAAATCTGAAATTTGAATAAACTTGAAACTTTGAGTTATACTTGACTATGTACGTGTCAATTTTATTATGGTGCGTCCATGAACGTATATCGGTTCTCCATATCGTGATAAGTATCCGACCCTCTTCACTCACATCTGATTCCCACTCAAATATACACACGCACACACGTAGGCAGAGGCTTACATATATAGAAATTGACAGTGTGTTTTGAGAAAATTCAACCCGTGAAATAAAGAAAATAATTCAATAAACACATGTGTTGATAAAGTGAATATTTGTTGTATTTATTTCAGTTAATATGAGGCGCGAGAAAATAAAAGATTTTTACATTTGAATTTTAATTATTTGTATTTTATTTTATTTTTTATACAATTCTTTATTTAAATATCTAAGCTATTGGCAACATTTATTAAAAACTCATCGTCTTCATCTTTCATTAAATTTAGATATTTATTTTCTAAATCATCTACTTTTATGTCGTCAAAGAGGTAGTCATCTTCAGGAAAAACAATTTCTTCCGGGTCGCCTATATCAATCCTTTGAGTACATTGAAAGTGCTTATACAAAAACTCATTTCCAAGTACATTCATCGTTTCTTCTCCAAATGGGAAATCTTCCCATTTGAGTGATTCCAACTCTTGTGGAATCGTTTGAGTAGGTGATGAGTAGGGTGTGTAAATACTTCCCTCAGATTCCTGTCTATGGTATCTTCCTCGTCTAGAGCCATTACATAGTTTGGCTCCCAGTCTTCGATGACCAACATATTAGAGTCTTGGCCACCGATTTCAATGTCCGTCAACAATTCCAAATCCTGAATTGAATAGACGAATGCCACAGATATTACGCTCATGGTGATTTTGGTGCTCCTGACGAACTGGTGGTGAACAATTTGACTGCTCTCCTTTTTATACTTAAAGGTCATACAGATATGTTATACTCCTAGACCTCACAACAATCCAATTCAGTTTTACAACTTTATTGAAAGATATCCCAAATACTTTGAAATATGAATAGAAATGTCTTAGAAACATGTTCTCAGAAAACAATTACTGCAACGTTACACTCCTTGTATTCCTTTCCTCCTTCAGTTGATTGAGTTGGTCCATGTTTACCCAATAACTGTATGCATATGTATTGACATTTTTATTAAGGTGAAATATGCGAGCGTTAAGAAACGACGACTGCAATACAAACTATTAGGTCTGTGTCCCTTTGTTTAAAGTATTGAAATCTAAAAAATCTGAAATTTGAATAAACAACTTGAAACATTGACTTATACTTGACTATGCCCTTTACAATTTTATTATCGTGCGTCCATGAACGTATATCGGCTCTGCATATCGTGATAAGTATCCGACACTCTTCACACACATCTGGGGTTCTGGTTCACTCAATCATACACACGCACAAACGTATGCAGAGGCTTACATATATTGAAATTGACTGTGTATTTTGAGAAAATTCAACCCCTTAAGACGTTCCCAATCCACCTAATTAGGATCTGGAATACATTTCAATATTCCCAAATTGCGGAAAGGGGGGTCGGAAAACTAATCATGACACAATCGTCACATTTTATTACTTCTTTGAACACGTGCACTGATTTTAAAAACTATAATTTATGGGTTTATGATTTTTGTGCCAGAATCCATACTGACTAAAAGGGTGAGGGGGAATCCTTATCACAGGAGACGACGGATAATGGGTTTCGGGGAGGATGAAACCATATTTTTATCAGTAATGTGAAAGTTTAATAGCCCATAAATCTGTGCCAGAACCAGCGAAAATTTTCTACTTCGAACCATACACTTTATTATTCTGTTTATCTACAATACCGGTATTATATTAAAAAAAAGAGGAAACGCTATAGTCGAGTGCCGCGACTATAAGATTCCCGTTACTGTTTTACACAATTTTAAAATATTAATGTTGCTATTAGAAATTTATAGAGGGCTACCGATTGTCAGAGGCAGCACGTTCAGTAACCGATAGTGAGGTCTCTGGCCATATGAGGCCTTGTAACCTAAATTTCTTTATAAATAGCGAAATAATGTTCCGATTAGAAAAATCTTTCATAAATCGAAAGATATAAACAGAAAAAAGTTAAACAAGGTCTGTCAGTCTGTCAGTCTGTCAGTCTGTCAGTCTGTTAGTCTGTCAGTCTGTCAGTCTGTCAGTCTGTCAGTCTGTCAGTCTGTCAGTCTGTCAGTCTGTCAGTCTGTCAGTCTGTCAGTCTGTCAGTCTGTCAGTCTGTCAGTCTGTCAGTCTGTCAGTCTGTCAGTCTGTCAGTCTGTCAGTCTGTCTGTCTGTCTGTCCGGTCTGTCAGTCTGTCAGTCTGCCAGTCTGTCAGTCTGTCAGTCTGTCAGTCTGTCAGTCTGTCAGTCTGTCAGTCTGTCAGTCTGTCAGTCTGTCAGTCTGTCAGTCTGTCAGTCTGTCAGTCTGTCAGTCTGTCAGTCTGTCAGTCTGTCAGTCTGTCAGTCTGTCAGTCTGTCAGTCTGTCAGTCTGTCAGTCTGTCAGTCTGTCAGTCTGTCAGTCTGTCAGTCTGTCAGTCTGTCAGTCTGTCAGTCTGTCAGTCTGTCAGTCTGTCAGTCTGTCAGTCTGTCAGTCTGTCAGTCTGTCAGTCTGTCAGTCTGTCAGTCTGTCAGTCTGTCCGTCTGTCAGTCTGTCAGTCTGTCAGTCTGTCAGTCTGTCAGTCTGTCAGTCTGTCAGTCTGTCAGTCTGTCAGTCTGTCAGTCTGTCAGTCTGTCAGTCTGTCAGTCTGTCAGTCTGTCAGTCTGTCAGTCTGTCAGTCTGTCAGTCTGTCAGTCTGTCAGTCTGTCAGTCTGTCAGTCTGTCAGTCTGTCAGTCTGTCAGTCTGTCAGTCTGTCAGTCTGTCAGTCTGTCAGTCTGTCAGTCTGTCAGTCTGTCAGTCTGTCAGTCTGTCAGTCTGTCAGTCTGTCAGTCTGTCAGTCTGTCAGTCTGTCAGTCTGTCAGTCTGTCAGTCTGTCCAGTCTGTCAGTCTCGGTCTGTCCCGGTCTGTCAGTCTGTCAGTCTGTCAGTCTGTCAGTCTGTCAGTCTGTCAGTCTGTCAGTCTGTCAGTCTGTCAGTCTGTCAGTCTGTCAGTCTGTCAGTCTGTCCAGTCTGTCAGTCTGTCCAGTCTGTCGTCTGTCAGTCTGTCAGTCTGTCAGTCTGTCAGTCTGTCAGTCTGTCAGTCTGTCAGTCTGTCAGTCTGTCAGTCTGTCAGTCTGTCAGTCTGTCAGTCTGTCAGTCTGTCAGTCAGTCTGTCAGTCTGTCAGTCTGTCAGTCTGTCAGTCTGTCAGTCTGTCAGTCTGTCAGTCTGTCAGTCTGTCGGTCTGTCCAGTCTGTCAGTCTGTCAGTCTGTCAGTCTGTCAGTCTGTCCAGTCTGTCCGTCTGTCAGTCTGTCAGTCTGTCAGTCTGTCAGTCTGTCAGTCTGTCAGTCTGTCAGTCTGTCAGTCTGTCAGTCTGTCAGTCTGTCAGTCTGTCAGTCTGTCAGTCTGTCAGTCTGTCAGTCTGTCAGTCTGTCAGTCTGTCAGTCTGTCAGTCTGTCAGTCTGTCGGTCTGTCGGTCTGTCAGTCTGTCCGGTCTGTCAGTCTGTCCGGTCTGTCGGCTGTCAGTCTGTCCCAGTCTGTCAGTCTGTCAGTCTGTCAGTCTGTCAGTCTGTCAGTCTGTCAGTCTGTCAGTCTGTCAGTCTGTCAGTCTGTCAGTCTGTCAGTCTGTCAGTCTGTCAGTCTGTCAGTCTGTCAGTCTGTCAGTCTGTCAGTCTGTCAGTCTGTCAGTCTGTCAGTCTGTCAGTCTGTCAGTCTGTCAGTCTGTCAGTCTGTCAGTCTGTCAGTCTGTCAGTCTGTCAGTCTGTCAGTCTGTCAGTCTGTCAGTCTGTCAGTCTGTCAGTCTGTCGGTCGTCGGTCAGTCTGTCCAGTCTGTCCAGTCTGTCAGTCTGTCAGTCTGTCAGTCTGTCGGTCTGTCAGTCTGTCGATGCGTCTGTCCGTCGGTCGGTCTGTTCAGTCGTCAGTCTTCAGTCTGTCGGTCTGTCAGTCTGTCAGTCGTCGGTCTGTCGGTCTGTCCGGTGTCGGTCTTCGGTCTGTCAGCATGGTCGTCTCATTCTGTCGGTCTGGTCAGTCTGTCAGTCTGTCAGTCTGTCAGTCTGTCAGTCTGTCAGTCTGTCAGTCTGTCAGTCTGTCAGTCTGTCAGTCTGTCAGTCTGTCAGTCTGTCAGTCTGTCAGTCTGTCAGTCTGTCAGTCTGTCAGTCTGTCAGTGTGTCAGTCTGTCAGTCTGTCAGTCTGTCAGTCTGTCAGTCTGTCAGTCTGTCAGTCTGTCAGACTGTCAGTCTGTCAGTCTGTCAGTCTGTCAGTCTGTCAGTCTGTCAGTCTGTCCCTGCGTGTACGGTCTGTCAGTCTGTCCGGT
>NW_024571766.1:0-16762 GCF_018153835.1 Drosophila eugracilis | reverse complement strand
AATTATGTCAGTGGTTCGGGAATAGGCTGTCTTCTACTTCAGTAATTCTTGGTTTAAGATTTGAGTTTAATAAATGCGATCTGCCTGTTTTAGGTGTCGTTATAAGACTGATTTTTATTCTCGCTCTGAGTACAAATGTAAGCTAACTTTAGAGTGGGGTACATATGCTGTGTTTGCGAAATAGCCTAGGTCAGCGTTTTCGGCCGGATGCCTGTGGCCCAGTTGTTTATAAGATTCAGCTCTGGGAGTCGGCTGAGTCGGCGGTCCGATGTCCGGGTTGAACGGCACCGCCGTTAGTGGGACATTGCCCGAGGGGGTTTGGGTGGAGGTGATGTCATCTGCAAGATATCAGCGGTAACTCCTCCCCCCTCAACTCGGAACGATGGCCATAAGGAAGGTATGGCAGGAGTGACGATAGGGTCTGTAGGTGGGGGTGCAATCAGGATCGATAAGGCGACGAGCATGTACAAGATGGACAGGTGGGTGGTGGCATGTACTTTCATATTGGTAACCGCCAATCCATTTTCCAGGTTGCTGAGATGTAGTACCTGGAGGCTTATGGGTTCGTCCATGGGAATTGTTGTCAAATTCTGGATTCGTGGCAGGTCTATTCCGAAGTCGTCAATCATTGAAGTAGCGGCCTCCCATTGGCGGATATAGAGCAGTTATCATATTTTATGAGCATAGATCCACTGAAGACCTTGCTCGAGATGCAATTGGAGGTGATGTTCAAGTTTTCCACGTTGAGGATCACCATCATTCCCTTTATAGGAATGAAGATCTGCGGTTGGTGTCCTCTTTGTGTTGTGCTGCAGGTTGCTTCCTTGTCGTCCAGAAGGTTGTGGAGGCATTCCGTGATATTCGATGTTAAAGAAGTTTCGCAAACATGTGTACTACCCACTTTTATGCAAGGTGTATCTATAATCTTAATTTCTAAATCATTCTTAATAATAACATTTGGTACATTTACATAAAGAGTTTTGTTAAGTGGTAATGCAATTAGGCGGTACAAATTGTAAGATTGTTGTGACAAAATTGGTACTTTTATATTGAATGTGAGTGTTTTGTATATAAAGATATATGTATATGTATATTTATAAGTATATATTTGTTGTGTATAATATTTACTGATGTTTGTATAGTAATTTGTTGAGAATCTGTAAGACAGATAATATTAGTGTGTGTGTGTTTCTTTTTTTTGTGATGGGGTAACCATGGGACAAAGTGGCTGGTCAGTTGCTGGGTAACAAGGAGTTCTTTATACTAAAAAAGTTGTATGTAAAAATTTTAAACTTTGAAAAAAAAATTTTGTTTAATTCGGTTTATATTTTTTTTTGAGTGTACTGTCAATGGCAACAATGCAATTTTATTAGGAGTTCTTTTCAATCATGTTGTCGACTTGTTTTTTTTTCCTTGGTCAGCGAGTTCTGAGTTTGTGTTTTTCTTTCCCGCAACAATGTATGTGCTCTTGTCGAGTCTGAGACCCAACGTATCAGGTTTCGTGGCAAGAGCATAGAGCAAAGAGGAGAGGAGAAAGGAAAACAAAAATAATTCATCGAGTCGTCGTCGGCTCCCGGATCCACGCTCCCCCACACATATATGTATATATATACATACATACGTAAATGAACGAAAAGCCCGGAGCAGTGCCGACGTCAGTGGTAACTCCTCTCCCCCTCCTCCATGTAGATGGAGTACTCGGCCACGACAGCAAAACCAATGTATTTGTGTGAGTGTATGTTGCGAATTTGAACTTGGGATTTGTGGGGGCTCCAAAAAATTGAAGATGTGCATCTGTTATTAATTTGGGTCAGCTTTTTGGTCGCAATTGATATGGGTGCAAGATAAAATTTTCTTTGTATGATTTTTGTTTGGAATATTTTAATTTGATAATCTATAATAATGCGCGATGCATTTTGCGCCGACCAGTGATTGGTGGTCACAATTGGTATAGATATATTTTTTTTTAGATTTAGACATCCATGTTTAATGCGCGATGCATTCTGCGCCAATCGACGATGATGGTCACAGTGAATATAGATGTTTCTAAAAAATTTCTTTTGTGTGGGCCTTTGATCAGAATATTTGGTTTTATATTCCATAATAATGCGCGATGCATTTTGCGCCGACCAGTGATTGGTGGTCACAATTTGGTATAGATATATATTTTTCAGATTTAGATATCCATATTTAATGCGCGATGCATTCTGCGCCAATCGACGATGATGGTCACAGTGAATATAGATGTTTCTAAAAAATTTCTTTTGTGTGGGCCTTTGATCAGAATATTTGGTTTTATATATCCATAATAATGCGCGATGCATTTTGCGCCGACCAGTGATTGGTGGTCACAGTTGGTATAGATACATATATATTTTTGTTTTAAATAACCATATTTAATGTGCAGTGTATTCTTTGCCGATCAGTGGTTGATGGCCACGGTATATGCATTTGTAACTTCCACTGCACAAACATTTTTTTTTTTTTTTTGAGAGAGAAAAAAAATATTGACTTTATATATATATATCTAAAATAATGCGCGATGCATTTTGCGCCGACTAGTGATTTGACGGTCACAACAGATATATATATATTTTTTTTTTGGTAAACAAGCACATAATCTCTTTTTTTTTATTAGACCCCACTAACTCGCTGACTTGGATTGTATTTAATTATTTGCACTTTTATTCTGCCGTTACATTGGCGTTTCTCTGTTCACTTCCTTCTTTTTCCCATTACCACTTTGTCCCTTAGCTCACCGAATTATTTACATAGTAACAATAATGATGATCCTGGTGATTTCCATCCTTTGGTTCTTTTAAAAACCGGCTGCGCCAATTATGTCAGTGGTCCGGGAATAGGCTGTCTTCTACTTCAGTAATTCTTGGTTTAAGATTTGAGTTTAATAAATGCGATCTGCCTCTTTTAGGTGTCGTTATAAGACTGATTTTTATTCCCGCTCTGAGTACAAATGTAAGCTAACTTTAGAGTGGGGTACATATGCTGTGTTTGCGAAATAGCCTAGGTCAGCGTTTTCGGCCGGATGCCTGTGGCCCAGTTGTTTATAAGACTCAGCTCTGGGAGTGGGCTGAGTCGGCGGTCCGATGTCCGGGTTGAACGGCACCGCCGTTAGTGGGACATTGCCCGAGGGGGTTTGGGTGGAGGTGATGTCATCTGCAAGACATCAGCGGTAACTCGTGCGCATTAATGGTAGCGGTATCTCTGGTACCGCGTTGCGTCCCTCGAAGTCAGTTTCTAAAACGTTCACCCTATTTCCTATTTTCCTAACCTCTTCCTTCATGCTCACCATCTGATTGGTTAAGGCCGAAATGGTAGCATCAAGGCGGTTTAAAACTTCTTTCATTTCCTCCATTTTTATAGTTAAATTTTTCTCAGGTTTTTTTTTTCTTTATTTAATTTTGGGTCGAAGCAGGGAATTTAGCAACAGTTTTCCGCGTTTTTGTTAATTAATTTCTATTTTATTTGTATTTTTTTATTTTTTATTATTTATTTAAAAAATTGTAATTTTCGTTTGAGCGTTGTGCGATTTTAATAAAATTCGTGTTTTTTTTTCTTTGTTTTGGTACTTTATTTTTGTATTTCTGTGTAATTGTGTTTATCGGCGCGGTGGTCCGTATTTATCCGTTTTGACATTGTGCCTACTAAGGTACGGTTGCCACACAATCCACTGGGCAGCTTTTTCTGAATGCATTCCACATCCGTTAGCCTTTCCAGCAGATTGGCACTTACACGACACATTTTTTATAATTGGAAAAAATTTCTTGTTTTTTTTTTTATTTTAAAATTGGTTTATAATTTTTGCCGCTCGCAAATTAATTGTTTATTTAATTAAAATTGCAATTTTTACACTCGCGAATAAGCTACCCAATGGTGTGGACTTATCGCCGCAGTGGATTATCGCTTCTTTTGTTTTATATTACTTAGTGTTTTGTGCCCGCGAATATGCCGCGTCACAGGGTACGTGGACAGATCGCCGCGGCACGTACTAAGTTTATTCACAAATTTTTTTGCGCCCGTGGGGAATGCCTGCTCTAAACGGCAGCATCCTCACCGCAGCGGGTAAATGTGATTCAATTCCAATTAAATTTTTTACACGAACACGCACAACGCTTTCATATTTTATTGGATATTTTAGTTTTTATTTATTCACATATTTTTCACTTTATTTGTTTCTTTTTTCTTTCTCGTTTTGGGGGGTCCTTGGGTCCCACTTTCGAAAGAAAGTGGAATCTGTTCGGGCGCCAGTTATGGCCAGACATGGCCAGAGGGGGGAGTATTCCCCCGGATATTACCTAGTTAGTGATATCTGCATTCTCGTGTTTCCAGTTATAAGTCCCTTCGTCCTTCGCAGCTCGCAAATTAATTTCAACGATGCTACGTTAAAATAAAACAGGAAATCGTGTTTACACGTTACAATGGTTTTATTAACAATTGATAAAAGTGTGCTCGCTTTGGGGGTACAAATCCAAGTAAAACTAAAACATTACTTTGGCTGGCTTGTTGGCTGCATAACGCTGGCAGAGCGGTTGCAGCGGTCCGATGCTGACAGCAGCGGTTTTGGGGGTTTTGGGCCAAAGTGTTGCTATGCTCCAGGTGCTGGTGTTGCATTTCCGTCCGTGTGCAGGGGTAGAGGAACCTATGGCTGAGACAGCGAGCGATCGGTCAGCGCTCTTCCATTGTCGCGCTGCTGATAGCAGCGGTTCTGGATATTTGGGCCAACGAGTTGCTAACCTCCAGGTGCTAGCGGCAGGTATTGCTGAGGCAGCTAGCGGGCGGTCAGTGCTCTTCCATTCTCACGCTACTGCCGTTGCAATTCTGCCGGTGCAATTCTGTCGTTGACGTTCTGTCGCTGCGCTGTCGCTCTGACGCCGCTGACGTTTGGTGTTTGCACTACCGCTGCTGTGTCTCTGCTGGTCGTCGGGCTGGCTGAGTCGGGTGATGAGGGAAGTCGCGGTGTCTGGTATCCGGGTCGAGAGGCGGTGAAGGGAAGGGGGCGTTTGGCCGGTGTTAACTTATATACTTTATAGGGTCGGAAACGCTGCCTTCTACCTGTTACATACTTTTCAACGAATCGAATATACCCTTTTACTCTTCGAGTGACGGGTAAAAAACGAAAAATAAATTAGGAGGAAACGCTATAGTCAAGTGACGCGACTATAAGATACCCGTTACTGTTTTGCACAATTTTAAAATATTCATTTTGCTAGTCGAAATTCACAAGGCGCCACCTATTGTCAGAGATAGCATGTTTAGTAACTGATAGTGACGTCACTAAAGTTCCTGAGATCTCAGCGTTCATACGGACAGACGGACAGACAGACGGATGAACGGACTGACGGACGTGGCTCATTCGAATCGAAGAATATATATAGAGGGTCGGAAACGTTCCTTCTACCTGTTACATACTTTTCAACGAATCTAATATACCCTTTTACTCTTCGAAAGACGGGTATAAAAACGAAAAATAAATTAGGAGGAAACGCTATAGTCGAGTGCCGCGACTATAAGATACCCGTTACTGTTTTACACAATTTCATTTTTCATATTCATTTTGTTAGTGGAAATTTCCAAGGCGCCACCTCTTGTCAAAGGTAGCATGTTGAGTAACTGATAGTGACGTCACTATAGCTCCTGAGATCTCAGCGTTCATAGGAACAGACAGACGGATGGACGGACTGACGGACATGGCTCCATCGACATCGCTATTGATCCTGATCAAGAATATATATACTTTATAGGGTCGGAAACGCTTCCTTCTACCTGTTACATACTATTCGATAAATGTATTATACCCTTTTACTCTACGAGTAACGGGTATAAAAACGAAAAATAAAACATGAGGAAATGCTATAGTCGAGTGCCGCGACTATAAGATACCCGTTACTGTTTTACACAATTTTAAAATATTAATTTTGCTAGTGGAAATTCACAAGGCGCCACCTATTGTCAGAGATAGCATGTTGAGTTACTGATAGTGACGTACCTACAGTTCCTGAGATCTCAGCGTTAATACGGACAGACGGACAGGCTAATGGACATGGCTCAATAAAGATCGCTTTTGATCCTAATAAAGAATATATATACTTTATAGGGTCGGAAACTCTTCCTTCTACCTATTACATACTTTTCAACGAATCTAATATACCCTTTTACTTTTCGAGTGACGGGTATAAAGACGAAAAATAAATTAGGAGGAAACGCTATAGTCAAGTGCCGCGACTATAAGATACCCGTTACTGTTATACACAATTTTAAAATATTAATTTTGCTAGTGGATATTCACAAGGCGCCACCTGTTGTCAGAGATAGCATGTTAAGTAACTGATAGAGACATCACCATAGGTCATGATATCTCAGCGATCATACGGACAGACGGATGGACTAACGGACATAGCTCAATCGAAATCGCTATTGATCCTGATCAAGAATATATATACTTTAGAGGGTCGGAAACGCTGCCTTCTACCCGTAACATACTTTTCGACGAATCTAATATACCCTTTTACTCCACGAATAACGGGTATAAAAACGAAAAATAAAACAGGAGGAAACGCTATAGTCGAGTGCCGCGACTATAATATATCCGTTACTGTTTTACACAATTTTAAAATCGGCTCAATCGACATCGCTATTGATCCTGATCAAGAATATTTATACCTTATAGGGTCGGAAACGCTTCCTTCTACCTGTTACATACTTTTCAATGAATCGAATATACCCTTTTACTCTACGAGTAACGGGTATAAAAGCGAAAAATAAAACAGGAGGAAACGCTATAGTCGAGTGCCGCGACTATAAGATACCCGTTACTGTTTTACACAATTTTAAAATATTCATTTTGCTAGTGGAAATTCACAAGGCGCCACCTATTGTCAGAGATAGCATGTTGAGTAACTGATAGTGACGCCACTAAAGTTCCTGAGATCTCAGCGTTCATACGGACAGACGGACAGACAGACGGATGGACGGACTGACTGAGGTGGCTCAATCGATATCGCTATTGATCTGATCAAGAATATATATAGGGTCGGAAACGCTTCCTTCTACCTGTTACATACTTTTCAACGAACCTAATATACCCTTTTACTCTACGAGTAACGGGTATAAAAACGAAAAATAAAACAGGAGGAAACGCTATAGTCGAGTGCCGCGACTATAAGATACCCGTTCCTGTTTTACACAATTTTAAAATATTCATTTTGCTAGTCGAAATTCACAGGGCGCCACCTATTGTCAGATACCCGTTACTGTTTTACACAATTTTAAAATATTCATTTTGCTAGTGGAAATTCACAAGGCGCCACCTATTGTCAGATATAGTATGTTTAGTAACTGATAGTGATGTCACTATAGTTCCTGAGATCTCAGCGTTCATACGGACAGACGGACGGACTGACGGACATGGCTCAATCGACATCGCTATTGATCCTGATGAAGAATATATATACTTTAGAGGGTCGGAAACGCTGCCTTCTACCTGTTACATACTTTTCAACGAATCTAATATACCCTTTTACTCCACGTATAACGGGTATAAAAACGAAAAATAAAACAGGAGGAAATGCTGTAGTCGAGTGCCGCGACTATAAGATACCCGTTACTGTTTTTCACAATTTTAAAATATTCATTTTGCTAGTCGAAATTCACAGGGCGCCACCTATTGTCAGATACCCGTTACTGTTTTACACAATTTTAAAATATTCATTTTGCTAGTGGAAATTCACAAGGCGCCACCTATTGTAAGAGATAGTATGTTGAGTAACTGATAGTGACGTCACTATAGTTCCTGAGATCTCAGCGTTCATACGGACAGACGGACGGTCTGACGGACATGGCTCAATCACCATCGCTATTGATCCTGATGAAGAATATATATACTTTGGAGGGTCGGAAACGCTTACTTCTACCTGTTACATGCTTTTCAACGAATCGAATATACCCTTTTACTCTACGAGTAACGGGTATAGAAACGAAAAATAAAACAGGAGGAAACGCTATAGTCGAGTGCCGCGACTATAATATATCCGTTACTGTTTTACACAATTTTAAAATCGGCTCAGTCGACATCGCTATTGATCCTGATCAAGAATATTTATACCTTATAGGGTCGGAAACGCTTCCTTCTACCTGTTACATACTTTTCAATGAATCGAATATACCCTTTTACTCTACGAGTAACGGGTATAAAAACGATAAATAAAACAGGAGGAAACGCTATAGTCGAGTGCCGCGACTATAAGATAACCGTTTCTGTTTTTACACAATTTTAAAATATTCATTTTGCTAGTGAAAATTCACAAGGCGCAGCCTATTCTCAGAGATAGCATGTTAAGTAACTGATAGTGACGTCACTAAAGTTCCTGAGATCTCAGCGTGCATACGGACAGACGACGATGGACGGACTGACGGACATGGCTCAATCGACATCGCTATTGATCTGATCAAGAATACATATACTTTATAGGGTCGGAAACGCTGCCTTCTACCTGTTACATACTTTTCAACGAATCGAATATACCCTTTTACTCTTCGAGTGACGGGTAAAAAACGAAAAATAAATTAGGAGGAAACGCTATAGTCAAGTGACGCGACTATAAGATACCCGTTACTGTTTTGCACAATTTTAAAATATTCATTTTGCTAGTCGAAATTCACAAGGCGCCACCTATTCTCAGAGATAGCATGTTTAGTAACTGATAGTGAAGTCACTAAAGTTCCTGAGATCTCAGCGTTCATACGGACAGACGGACAGACAGACGGATGGACGGACTGACGGACGTGGCTCATTCGAATCGAAGAGTATATATATAGGGTCGGAAACGTTCCTTCTACCTGTTACATACTTTTCAACGAATCTAATATACCCTTTTACTCTTCGAAAGACGGGTATAAAAACGAAAAATAAATTAGGATGAAACGCTATAGTCAAGTGACGCGACTATAAGATACCCGTTTCTGTTTTACACAATTTTTTATAATGTTCATTTTGCTAGTGGAAATTCACCAGGCGCCACGTATTGTCAGAGAAAGCATGTTAAGTAGCTGATAGTGACGTCACTACAGTTCCTGAGATCTCAGCGTTCATACGGACAGACGGACAGACGGGCGGACTGACGGACATGGCTCACTCGACATCGCTATTGATTGAAAAATAAAACAGGAGGAAATGCTATAGTCGAGTGCCGCGACTATAAGACACCCGTTACTGTTTTCACAATTTTAAAATATTCATTTTGCTAGTGGAAATTCACAAGGCGCCACCTATTGTAAGAGATAGTATGTTGAGTAACTGATAGTCACGTCACTATAGTTCCTGAGATCTCAGCGTTCATACGGACAGACGGACGGTCTGACGGACATGGCTCAATCACCATCGCTATTAATCCTGATGAAGAATATATATACTTTGGAGGGTCGGAAACGCTTACTTCTACCTGTTACATACTTTTCAACGAATCGAATATACCCTTTTACTCTACGAGTAACGGGTATAAAAACGATAAATAAAACAGGAGGAAACGCTATAGTCGAGTGCCGCGACTATAATATATCCGTTACTGTTTTACACAATTTTAAAATCGGCTCAATCGACATCGCTATTGATCCTGATCAAGAATATTTATACCTTATAGGGTCGGAAACGCTTCCTTCTACCTGTTACATACTTTTCAATGAATCGAATATACCCTTTTACTCTACGAGTAACGGGTATAAAAGCGAAAAATAAAACAGGAGGAAACGCTATAGTCGAGTGCCGCGACTATAAGATAACCGTTTCTGTTTTACACAATTTTAAAATATTCATTTTGCTAGTGAAAATTCACAAGGCGCAGCCTATTCTCAGAGATAGCATGTTAAGTAACTGATAGTGACGTCACTAAAGTTCCTGAGATCTCAGCGTGCATACGGACAGACGGACAGACAGACGGATGGACGGACTGACGGACATGGCTCAATCGACATCGCTATTGATCTGATCAAGAATATATATACTTTATAGGGTCGGAAACGCTGCCTTCTACCTGTTACATACTTTTCAACGAATCGAATTACCCTTTTACTCTTCGAGTGACGGGTAAAAAACGAAAAATAAATTTGGAGGAAACGCTATAGTCAAGTGACGCGACTATAAGATACCCGTTACTGTTTTGCACAATTTTAAAATATTAATTTTGCTAGTCGAAATTCACAAGGCGCCACCTATTGTCAGAGATAGCATGTTGAGTAACTGATAGTGACGCCACTAAAGTTCCTGAGATCTCAGCGTTCATACGGACAGACGGACAGACAGACGGATTTTGATCTGATCAAGAATATATATACTTTATAGGGTCGGAAACGCTGCCTTCTACCTGTTACATACTTTTCAACGAATCGAATATACCCTTTTTACTCTTCGAGGACGGGTAAAAAACGAAAAATAAATTAGGAGGAAACGCTATAGTCAAGTGACGCGACTATAAGATACCCGTTACTGTTTTGCACAATTTTTAAAATGTTCATTTTGCTAGTAAACAAGGCGCCCCTATTGTCAGGAAGCATGTTAGTGCAAGTACGCACTACAGTTCCAGATCTCGCGTCAACGGACGACGGCGACGCGGCGACGGACAGCTCACTCGCATCGCAAGAAATAACTAGGGCGGAACGCTCCTGTACATACCAACGAATCGAATACCCTTTACTCTTCGAGCGGGTAAAAAACGAAAAATAAATTGGGGAAACGCTAGTCGTACGCCTAAGATACCCGTTACTGTTTTGCACAATTTTAAAATATTCATTTTGCTAGTCGAAATTCACAAGGCGCCACCTATTGTCAGAGATAGCATGTTTAGTAACTGATAGTGACGCCACTAAAGTTCCTGAGATCTCAGCGTTCATACGGACAGACGGACAGACGGATGGACGGACGGACATTCGAATCGAAGAATATATATATAGGGTCGGAAACGTTCCTTCTACCTGTTACATACTTTTCAACGAAGTCTAATATACCCTTTTACTCTTCGAAAGACG
Source organism: Drosophila eugracilis (assembly GCF_018153835.1). Taxonomy (NCBI): domain Eukaryota; kingdom Metazoa; phylum Arthropoda; class Insecta; order Diptera; family Drosophilidae; genus Drosophila; species Drosophila eugracilis. Next base: position 5,728 of record NW_024571766.1, on the reverse strand, counting down.
GGTATAAAAACGAAAAATAAATTAGGATGAAATGCTATAGTCAGTGCCCCGACTATAAGATACCCGTTTCTGTTTTTCACAATTTTTTTGTAATGTTCATTTTGCTAGTGGAAATTCACAAGGCGCCACGTATTGTCAGAGAAAGCATGTTAAGTAGCTGATAGTGACGTCACTACAGTTCCTGAGATCTCAGCGTTCATACGGACAGACGAACAGACAGACGGATGGACGGATTGGCGGACGTGGCTCACTCGACATCGCTATTGATCTGATCAAGAATACATATACCTTATATGGTCGGAAGCGCTTCCTTCTACATGTTAGAAACTTTTCAACAAATCTAATATACCCTTTTACTCTACGAGTAACGGGTATAAAAACGAAAAATAAAGCAGGAGGAAACGCTATAGTCGAGTGCCGCGACTATAAGATACCCGTTACTGTTTTGCACAATTTTAAAATATTCATTTTGCTAGTGGACATTCACAAGGCGCCACCTATTGTCAGATATAGCATGTTGAGTAACTGATAGCGACGTCACTATAGTTCCTAAGATCTCAGCGTTCATACGGACAGACGGACAGACTGACGGACATGGCTCATCCGATATCGCTATTGATCCTGATCAAGAATATATATACTTTATATGGTCGGAAACGCTTCCTTCTACCTGTTACATACTTTTCAACGAATCTAATATACCCTTTTACTCTACGAGTAACGGGTATAAAAACGAAAAATAAAACAGGAGGAAACGCTATAGTCGAGTGCCGCGACTATAAGATACCCGTTACTGTTTTGCACAATTTTAAAATATTCATTTTGCTAGTGGAAATTCACAAGGCGCCACCTATTGTCAGAGATAGCATGTTGAGTAACTGATAGTGACGTCACTAAAGTTCCTGAGATCTCAGCGTTCATACGGACAGACGGACAGACAGACGGATGACGGACTGACGAGACATGGCTCAATCGAAATCGCTATTGATCCTGATCAAGAATATATATACTTTGGAGGGTCGGAAACGCTGCCTTCTTTACCTGTTACATACTTTTCAACGAATCTAATATACCCTTTTACTCCACGTATAACGGGTATAAAAACGAAAAAATAAAACAGGAGGAAACGCTATAGTCAAGTGCCGCGACAATAAGATACCCGTTATTGTTTAACACAAGTTTAAAATATTCATTTTGCTATTGGAAATTCACAAGGCGCCACATATTGTCAGGGATAGCATGTTGAGTAACTGATAGTGACGCCACTATAGTTCCTGATCAAGAATACATATACCTTATAGGGTCAGAAACGATTCCTTCTACCCGTTATATACTTTTCAACGAATCGAAAATACCCTTTTACTCCATGAGTAACGAAAAATAAAACAGGAGGTAAGGCTATAGTCGAGTGCCGCGACTATAAGATACCCGTTACTGTTTTACACAATTTTAAAATATCCATTTTGCTAGTGGAAATTCACAAGGCGCTACCTATTGTCAGAGATAGCATGTTGAGTAACTGATAGTGACGTACCTATAGTTCCTGAGATCTCAGTGTTCATACGGACAGACGGACAGACTAACGGACATGGCTCAATAGAGATCGCTATTGATCCTGATAAAGAATATATATACTTTATAGGGTCGGAAACGCTTCCTTCTACCTGTTATATAGTTTTCAACGAATCGAAAATACCCTTTTACTCTACGAGTAACGGATATAAAAACGAAAAATAAAACAGGAGGAAAGGCTATAGTCGAGTGCAGCGACTATAAGATACCCGTTACTGTTTTGCACAAGTTTAAAATATTCATTGTGGAAATTCACAAGGCGCCACCTATTGTCAGAGATAGCATGTTGAGTAACTGATAGAGACTCTACTATAGTTCCTGATCAAGAATACATATACCTTATAGGGTCGGAAACGATTCCTTCTACCTGTTATATACTTTTCAACGAATCGAAAATACCCTTTTACTCTACGAGTAACGGGTATAAAAACGAAAAATAAAACAGGAGGAAACGCTATAGTCGAGTGCCGCGACTATAAGATACCCGTTGCTGTTTTACACAATTTTAAAATATTCATTTTGCTAGTGGAAATTCACAAGGCGCCACCTATTGTCAGAGATAGCATGTTGAGTAACTGATAGAGATGTCACTAAAGTTCCTGAGATCTCAGCGTTCATACAGACAGACGGACAGACAGACGGATGGACGGACTGACGGACGTGGCTCATTCGAATCGAAGAATATATATATAGGGTCGGAAACGTTACTTCTACCTGTTACATACTTTTCAACGAATCTAATATACCCTTTTACTCTTCGAAAGACGGGTATAAAAACGAAAAATAAATTAGGAGGAAACGCTATAGTCAAGTGCCCCGACTATAAGATACCCGTTTCTGTTTTACACAATTTTTTATAATGTTCATTTTGCTAGTGGAAATTCACAAGGCGCCACCTATTGTCAGAGAAAGCATGTTAAGTAGCTGATAGTGACGTCACTACAGTTCCTGAGATCTCAGCGTTCATACGGACAGACGGACAGACGGACGGACTGACGGACATGGCTCAATCGACATCGCTATTGATCCTGATGAAGAATATATATACTTTAGAGGGTCGGAAACGCTGCCTTCTACCTGTTACATACTTTTCAACGAATCTAATATACCCTTTTACTCCACGTATAACGGGTATAAAAACGAAAAATAAAACAGGAGGAAATGCTATAGTCGAGTGCCGCGACTATAAGATACCCGTTACTGTTTTACACAATTTTAAAATATTCATTTTGCTAGTGGAAATTCACAAGGCGCCACCTATTGTCAGAGATAGTATGTTGAGTAACTGATAGTGACGTCACTATAGTTCCTGAGATCTCAGCGTTCATACGGACAGACGGACAGACGGACAGACTAACGGACATGGCTTAATAGAGATCGCTATTGATCCTGATAAAGAATATATATACTCTATAGGGTCGGAAACGCTTCCCTCTACCTATTACATACTTTTCAACGAATCCAATATACCCTTTTACTCTTCGAGTGACGGGTATAGAAAAACGAAAAAATAAATTAGGAGGAAACGCTATAGTCAAGTGCCGCGACTATAAGATACCCGTTACTGTTTTACACAATTTTAAAATATTCATTTTGCTAGTGGAAATTCACAAGGCGCCACCTATTGTCAGAGATAGTATGTTGAGTAACTGATAGTGACGGCACTATAGTTCCTGAGATCTCAGCGTTCATACGGACAGACGGACAGACGGACGGACTGACGGACATGGCTCACTCGACATCGCTATTGATCCTGATCAAGAATATATATACTTTATAGGGTCGGAAACGCTTCCTTCTACCGGTTACATACTTTTCAACGAATCGAATATACCCTTTTACTCTACGAGTAACGGGTATAAAAAAGAAAAATAAAACAGGAGGAAACGCTATAGTCGAGTGCCGCGACTATAAGATACCCGTTGCTGTTTTACACAATTTCATTTTTCATATTCATATTGTTAGTGGAGATTTCCAAGGCGCCACCTCTTGTCAAAGGTAGCATGTTGAGTAACTGATAGTGACGTCACTATAGTTCCTGAGATCTCAGCGTTCATAGGAACAGACAGACGGATGGACGGACTGACGGACATGGCTCCATCGACATCGCTATTGATCCTGATCAAGAATATATATACTTTATAGGGTCGGAAACGCTCCCTTCTACCTGTTACATACTATTCGATAAATGTAATATACCCTTTTACTCATCGAGTGCCGGGTATAAAGACGTAAAATAAATTAGGAAGAAACGCTATAGTCAAGTGCCGCGACTATAAGATACCCGTTACTGTTATACACAATTTTAAAATATTAATTTTGCTAGTGGATATTCACAACGCGCCACCTGTTGTCAGAGATAGCATGTTGAGTGACGTACCTACAGTTCCTGAGATCTCAGCGTTAATACGGACAGACGGACAGACGGACAGGCTAATGGACATGGCTCAATAGAGATCGCTTTTGATCCTAATAAAGAATATATATACTTTATAGGGTCGGAAACGCTTCCTTCTACCTATTACATACTTTTCAACGAATCTAATATACCCTTTTACTCTACGAGTAACGGGTATAAAAACGAAAAATAAAGCAGGAGGAAACGCTATAGTCAAGTGCCGCGACTATAAGATACCCGTTACTGTTATACACAATTTTAAAATATTAATTTTGCTAGTGGATATTCACAAGGCGCCACCTGTTGTCAGAGATAGCATGTTGAGTAACTGATAGAGATGACACTATAGTTCCTGATCAAGAATACATATACTTTATAGGGTCGGAAACGATTCCTTCTACTTGTAACATACTTTTCAACGAATCTAATATACCCTTTTACTCTACGAGTAACGGGTATAAAAATGAAACATAAAACAGGAGGAAACGCTACATTCGAGTGCCGCGACTATAAGATACCCGTTACTGTTTTACACAATTTTAAAATATTCATTTTGCTAGTGGAAATTCACAAGGCGCCACCTATTGTAAGAGATAGTATGTTGAGTAACTGATAGCGACGTCACTATAGTTCCTGAGATCTCAGCGTTCATACGGACAGACGGACGGTCTGACGGACTTGGCTCAATCACCATCGCTATTGATCCTGATGAAGAATATATATACTTTGGAGGGTCGGAAACGCTTACTTCTACCTGTTACATACTTTTCAACGAATCGAATATACCCTTTTACTCTACGAGTAACGGGTATAAAAACGAAAAATAAAACAGGAGGAAACGCTATAGTCGAGTGCCGCGACTATAATATATCCGTTACTGTTTTACACAATTTTAAAATCGGCTCAATCGACATCGCTATTGATCCTGATCAAGAATATTTATACCTTATAGGGTCGGAAACGCTTCCTTCTACCTGTTACATACTTTTCAATGAATCGAATATACCCCCTTTACCTACGAGTAACGGGTATAAAAGCGAAAAAAAAAAACAGGAGGAAACGCTATAGTCGAGTGCCGCGACTATAAGATAACCGTTTCTGTTTTACACAATTTTAAAATATTAATTTTGCTAGTGAAAATTCACAAGGCGCAGCCTATTCTCAGAGATAGCATGTTAAGTAACTGATAGTGACGTCACTAAAGTTCCTGAGATATCAGCGTGCATACGGACAGACGGACAGACAGACGGATGGACGGACTGACGGACATGGCTCAATCGACATCGCTATTGATCCTGATCAAGAATATATACTTTATAGGGTCGGAAACGATTCCTTCTACTTGTAACATACTTTTCAACGAATCTAATATACCCTTTTACTCTACGAGTAACGGGTATAAAAATTAAACATAAAACAGGAGGAAACGCTACATTCGAGTGCCGCGACTATAAGATACCGTTACTGTTTTTGCACAAGTTTAAAATATTCATTGTGGAAATTCACAAGGCTCCACCTATTGTCAGAGATAGCATGTTGAGTAACTGATAGAGACGTCACTATAGTTCATGATATCCCAGCAATCATACGGAGAGACGGATGGACTGACGGACATAGCTCAATCGAAATCGCTATTGATCCTGATCAAGAATATATATACTTTAGAGGGTCGGAAACGCTGCCTTCTACCCGTAACATACTTTTCGACGAATCTAATATACCCTTTTACTCCACGAATAACGGGTATAAAAACGAAAA
>NW_024571765.1:0-5343 GCF_018153835.1 Drosophila eugracilis | reverse complement strand
ATGCACTGGTTTCGTACGGTCGTGTTAAGCTCATAATCAGTAACCAGAGAGTGATCTCGAACTTTTTCTGTGGTGCTTATCTGCACACAATCTATTTTTAGACATCGCCCGCCGGTGTCTTTACCGAGTTCGACTAATTTATCACCCGAACGAAAGTGTAAGCGTTGTGTTCGACTTTGCCCATTGGGCTAGGTCTGGTCTCTCGCTCGTGCTCCAACTGCCAGCGGGAGATAAGAAGACGAAGAAAAGAAGAAGAGTAAAGAATTTTGTTTATATTACACCTTATTTCTATTATTTTCCTAATCGAAAAATATAGTAAATAAATAAATGGATAGCAACACATCTTCTCATTCGATGCTCTCAAAAGAGCCGTCCGGAATTGAGAAGATGAAAGAGGTCGCTGGCCAATCTCCAGCGGAATTACGAGCTAAGCTTGCAAGAGATTTGGCTAGACGACATTTGGACACCCTACGGCAACAAAACGCAGATGCTGTCAAATGCTGTAGCTCTGCAACACCCGTAACTAACACCGTTACAGCTACAAGTGCCAGTTCTGGCACCACCACGTACACCGTTGCAGCTTCTTCTCGTATGAGTCCAGTTTCTACAGCAGAATTGTCTTTGGGGACTTATAATTTCTCATCAGCACCGGCTATGGGGTGCTCGTTTCAAACACCAAGTACCTCTCTTCGCAGAAAACGAAACCCTACTGACAGCAGCAAGGGACCAGCCGACATAAAGAAGAGCAAATCCAATGTAAACAAGGCCAGAATCGCTTGTTCAAACCAGGGTCCGACGTCTAGTGGACTGAGCAACAACCGCTTCGCAAGTTTAGCTGAGGAAATAAACTCTACTGAGGAGATGGAGACGAATGAGGAATCGTTAGAACCCAATAGCCGAGTGCAAAGTTCAAGCCAACCTGAAGTAGCGAAGTCGAAACCTCCGCCCATATGTGTTCCTAATATCCTCACTCTGGAACGTACCCTAGATGAAATAATCCTGGCAGATAGGTATGAGATACGTACATCCAAATTTGGAATTACTCGCATATACACTGATAGTGCCGAGTCTTTCCGCAAGGTAGTTCGTAGCTTGACTGCTTTGAACTGCGAGTTTTGGCATCACCAGCTCCGGGAGGACAAGCCTTTTAGGTTGGTGTTAAGGAACATACACTCCACAGTCCCTAAGGAGGAAATAGAGCGTTGCTTCACGGACAAAGGCTTTAGCGTCGCAAATATTTACTGCCCAAGAAAGCCTGGCTTGCGCGGGTCCGAGGTGAATAATGATGATAGGCAAAATTTGTTCTATGTTAATCTCAAGATGACTCCAAACGTTGCAGAGTCGTTAAAAATCAAGCAAATTGGAAGGCACCGAGTTACCGTGGAAAGGGCTACGCGCAATAAGAACCTGGTACAGTGTTATAAATGCCAAAATTTTGGACACACTCAAAATTGTTGCTTTATAAAACCGGTTTGTGGGAATTGTGCCGGGGACCATCCTACCAACTCCAAATCGTGTGAGTCGCATCTCAACAACCAATGCTTGTGTGCAAACTGCGGAGAAAACCACCCTACAGGCTTTAAGGGCTGCAAAGTTAGAATGGAACTGAGCAGAAAACTTAAAGTTGGAGTTAGTCTAAGGAACACAACGAATGCTAGGACTAACGAAAACCGACACGTTCAACTATTCTCAACGGCAGCTACCAGAGATGGCGTATCTTATGCAGATATGGCAAGAATTAGCACCCCTAACAATTGCAGCGCTGCAGCTAGGCAGACTGTTCCACTTGCACCTGTAAATGACCATAACCCAAATCGAAACTTGAATACCTTGGAGAAGGCAATCTTCGATATAAATGCTAGGCTGGATCAACTCTTCAAGCTAGTCATGGAAACGATTGAGTCGAACAAGGCTTTTCGTGATCTAGTTCAGGTTCTTATCTCTAGGAAATGACAGCCTCAGCTATAAAAATCGGATTATGGAATGCAAGAGGAATAATTAACAAAAGCGAAGAACTTCGTCTTTTTCTTCTTGATAACTCAGTCGATATAATGCTCATTACTGAGACGCACATGCGTCCCGGTCTTAAAATGTACCTTCCTGGTTATGACCAATATTTTGCCAATCACCCTAGCAACACTGCTAAAGGCAGTTCTGCTATTTTTATCAAGTCCAACATTACACACACTCAGACTGAGTCCACTTCGCGAACTGAGTTACAGATAGCTAGTCTTGATATCCCAACAAATATAGGGGTCCTTAAAATAGCTTCCTTGTATCTTCCTCCCAGTATGCCTTGGACAAAGAACGATTTTGACCAGCTTCTAGCGTCTCTGGGCCCGAAATTCTTAGCAGGAGGTGACTTTAACGCCAAGCATCAATGGTGGGGCAACTTAAGGTCTTGTTGCCGAGGAAAGCGTCTGCAAGAGGCCATAGCTTCTAGCTCTTGTCAAATTCTAGCTACTGGGGAACCCACCTTTTATTCTGCCAATACAAGGCTCACGCCAACAGCTCTTGATTTTTTCATCGTAAATGGAATACAACTCAACAAACTCGCGGTCGAAACAAAATACGAGCTATCCTCGGACCATTTATCAATAGTTGCAACGCTTAGTCAAACTCCTCAATACAAGGCCAAACGGAAACCACTTCTACCACACGGCTCCTCTGTTGGAAAGTTTAACGAAACTCTGGACAGAAGCATAAATCTCAATACTGTGATTAACCATCCAGATGAGCTTGAAGATGCGGTAACGCTTTTTATGGAACAAATATACACTGCTGCGAGAGCTGCTACACCAAACCAAAGACAACCTCCAGACCAAAATAGAAATTTGCTCTCACAAAATGCATTAGTACTCATACAGCTGAAAAGAAGAGTTCGTCGAGAATACACAAGAACAGGAGATGTGCGCGTCCACAACATTTACAAGAGACTTTCAAATCGATTAAGCAAAGTCCTGAAAAGGAACAAGCAAGATCAAATTGACCTTATGTTGGAAAATGCGAGTCCAGATGCATCGACTAACTACTCTCTTTGGAAGCTCACGAATCGATTTAAGAGACAGGTTACTCCGAAGGCGCCGATCAGAAACCCAGCTGGTGGCTGGTGTGGCTCCAGTCAGCAGAAGGCTAATATCTTTGCTGACAATCTAGAGGACAGATTCAAACCATTAAACCTAGCTCCGACGGAAAATCAAATGCTTGTTCAAATGTGTCTGGGCAGGCCTTTTCAAATGGCTCTTCCCACAAAACCTGTTACCCTAGAAGAAGTTGTGACACAGATCGGAAAGCTCAAAAACAAAAAAGCGCCAGGCGAGGACCTTATAGATAACAAAACGCTCAAGATTCTTTCCACAAAAGCACTGTTGTTTATAGTTCTGTTGTTCAACAGCGTCTTAAGGCTGAGTCACTACCCAAGTACATGGAAAAGTGCTATTATTACAATGATTCCGAAGCCTGGAAAGCAACCCACCGAAGTAGACGCATACAGGCCAATAAGTCTATTACCTGCGCTGGGCAAAATGATGGAAAGGGTAATACTGGATCGGATTCTTCGGCTTGAAAGTGTGAGCAGAGCTATTCCAAGGTGGCAGTTTGGTTTCCGAAAAAGTCACGGCACCCCTGAACAGCTTCATCGCGTGGTTAATTTCGCTCTGGAAGCCATGGAAAGTAAAATGTACACAGTTGCTGTGTTTATGGATATCCAACAAGCTTTTGATAGGGTATGGCACGACGGTCTCCTAAGCAAGCTAAAGATTCTACTTACGCCGCAGCTCTTCCTCCTCATACAGAGCTTTTTGTCGGATAGGAATTTTAGCGTTGTTGTCGATGGTGAAAAGTCGTCAAAACGCCCAATCTCAGCGGGTGTACCACAAGGCAGTGTACTAGGCCCGACACTTTACTCTCTGTATACGTCAGATATGCCAGATTCCTGGTGTTGTAATGAAGTTGACGATGATGACATACTAATCGCAACATACGCCGATGACACAGCGGTTATGGTCCGGAATCCTAGTATAGACGTTGCAACCATAGGCCTGCAGGAGTACGTATCAAGTTTTGTTAAATGGACAACCGACTGGAACATAGGCATAAACTGCAACAAATGTGCCTGTGTCACTTTCTCCACAAGGCCAAAAAGCTGCCCAGGCATTTCCATGCTCGGTTCTGTGCTTCGTCACGAATCACACTACAAGTACCTTGGTGTGATTTTGGATAGAAGGCTCACCTTCCAGAGGCACACAACAATGGTGAAGCAGTCAGTGCTCTCAAAGGCAGCAAGTATGTCCTGGTTACTCTCGGCAAGGAATAAGCTTTCTTTGTCGAACAAAGTTCGAATTTACAAATCGATCATCAGTCCAATCTGGAAATATGCGCTACAGGTCTACGGCGTAGCGTCCAAGTCGAACTTAAACAAAATACGTGTAGCGCAAAGTAAGATTGTCAGATCGATTTGTAATGCCCCATGGTACATGAGAACCAGAGACATAGAAAGAGATCTACAAGTCCCAAAGATAGGCGATGTTTGCCGAACGCATGCTGAATGCTACTTCAGACGCCTTGGCAATCATCCTAACTCCCTGGCGAAGAGGCTAACTTGGAGACCAAGAAGGAGAAGACTCAAAAGATTCCACCCACACGATCTCCCGTTAAGATATATGTAACACCTTGAAGTCTGATGTAATTTAATGTTAATGTTAATTTAACACCTTGAAGTCTGATGTAATTTAATGTTAATGTTAATTTAATTTAAGCTGTTAATGGATTGAAATATTGTATTTGTATTGTAACCTTTATACCAACAATTTGTTATCCCCTATATTTAAAACCTGCTCAAGCTGCCACATAGGTAGCAGTATACCTGTTAATCCTGAATAAATGTCAACTGTTTTAAAAAAAAAAAAAAAAAAAAAAAAATAAGTGACAGTATTATGGCTATAACTAAGCCAATAGTAGCCCGAATCTGGAATGGCATAGCTCGTTGGTTTCTTTATTAAATTTAAACTTTGGTTTAACCATTTTTCTTCCTTTAAGTGACAGTATTATGGCTATAACTAAGCCAATAGTAGCCCGAATCTGGAATGGCATAACTCGTTGGGTTCTTTATTAAATTTAAACTTTGGTTTTATCATTTTTCCCCCTTTAAGTGTCAGTATTATGGCTATAACTAAGCCAATAGTAGCCCGAATCTGGAATGGCATAGCTCGTTGGAATCTTTATTAAATTTAAAGTTTGGTTTTACCATATTTCCCCTTTAAGTGTCAGTATTATGGCTATAATTAAGCCAATAGTTGCCCGAATCTTTATAAGTGATGATGTTTTAAATTTTTGGTAAGGCAA
>NW_024571764.1:0-73338 GCF_018153835.1 Drosophila eugracilis | reverse complement strand
TTAGGTTTACGTTAGTTAGGACATAAGTTACATACATAGCTAAAGCATAGATTTCATCACCAACACCTCCTCGAGCACATCAACATTACACAGCGCCAAACTATTATCGGCAGAGCCAACACCGCGCCAAACTAATATCGGCAGAGCCATCATACCGGCAGAGCCAACACCGCCTCGAATACATCAACGTCACACAGCGCTAAATTATTATCGGCAGAGCCAACACCGCCTCGAACACATCAACGTCACACAGCGCCAAACTATCATCGGCAGAGCCATCATACCGGCAGAGCCAACACCGTCTCGAACACATCAACATAACACAGCGCCAGATTCGATATCAATTTTGTCTTCTTCCTCTACTTTCCAATATCAATCCATATCTTTTAGCTCGATGGTGGTTGGTACTTTTGTCTGATTTCCTTTGGATTTTCTGCATCCAGATACGATCCACCCGAAATGGGTGTTTTGACCAAGTAGCCCGTTTATTTTTATCACTCCATTCTTTAGAATGTAAGTGTATAAATCTGCTCCTAGAATGATGTCAATACAGCTTGGTTTATTGAAATCAGGGTCAGCTAAATTATAGTTCTTTCATTTTTCTTTGTCAGCATCAATTGTGTTGCTTGGAAGAGATTTCATTGGTTTTGGGAGTACTAATGCTACAATTTGTATAGTTTTTTGAGAATTGTTACTTTTAATTAAAAGATTCATTTTGTGTTTTTATATGCACTTACCCGTGGAGGATACTCCACTAATCTCTGTTCGAGACTTAATTTTCTTCTGATATTATTGAATTATTATGAATATTATCGAATTTTCCTTGCAAGTATTTGTATTTTAGCGTACCCAATAAGGCTTGATCTGACGCCTTGAGTGTATTTACTTTGTTCTAAGTTGTTCGTTAAATGAGTGTTTTAGACATTTAAAACATAAGGAAGCTCTTTTAACTTTTTCTATTCCTTCTAAAGGATTTAAAGCGTCCCACACCTTTACAAATGGGACAGCTGTTAGTAAACAATTCTTTTGAACTGTTAGTGATTATATTCCTTTTAACAGGCTTTTTATCCTGAATTGAGCTTATTGAACTTAATCATTGCTCTAAAAATTCTATCACGTCGGTCAACAGTTGAATTTCTTTTGTTTTTTTTAAATGGCTTTCATATAATTGAAGAGCCTCTATGTTAAATTTTTAAATTAGTATATGTGCAAAGATCATATCAACCTCGTCAGAAATTTGTGCCTTTAATTTTATCATGTGAATTGACTCGTTTATAGTGTCAATAAACATTTTTAACTGCTTCTCTGAGTCAACATTTAAATTTTGAAGCTCATAAAGACGGTTAAACTGTTTGGAAAATATTTTCCGGTTTTAATTATCGTAAGGTAATTAAATTGTAGGGACGGGCTCAAGTCATCCCTTAAATGAATGAGTCCCAATCTTTGGAATCTCCAAAAAATGTAGGTACCTGAATTTTTAGTAGATTTGGTAAATCATCAATTTTATGATTTATACCACCTACCTTAATATGCACAACTTCTGCGAGTTTCTTTTTTATGTCATTTGTGACGGTTAAAAATAGTAAAATCTAGACTATCATCATACCTCATATCAGTGCCATCAGTCATTTCGACTTCTTTTAGACTAATTAGTTTTCTCTTATAAAATTCAATTTTCTGAAGCCTAATATCAAACGATTTCCATTTATCCTCTTTGATATCTTTTGGGTTTCTTTTAAATAAATATTCAGTTGCTCTATTGCTCTTTTTCTGACTTGTCACTACTAACTTTATTATCAATTTCAATTTTGTCTGCCTTTTGCAGGGCTTGTTCAATTATAGTTTTAATTTTTTCAAACGACGACATCATGGCTTCAAAATACTTCTTTTTGAAGTAATCGTGATCGACTACTCCAATTCTAAATAGTTGTAGGATTTTTACCGAAATCGGGTTTGCTGAAAAGTTTTTTTGCATGCCTCAAGTACAGAACCAGTGGCACTAGTCGCCGCAATAAGTACGGAACCAGAGAACGGCAAGGGTACACCCAGACAATGAGTGCACTCGAATCATGTGTGCCTTTTCGGCACTCAGAGTGTGATCGGCACCCTAAAATAAGGGTGTGTGCCTTGCACAAGCTTATTTCCAATGTGCACTTGCGCACCCAGTACTCTTTTGCACAGACACCCGACACACTCATAGCAAATGAAGCGAGTGTCTGAGACACCCATGTTTTTGGGAAAAGAGAGTGGGGTGTCTTGAAAATGAGTCGGGTATCTTGAAATGAGTCGGGTGTCTTGAAATGAGTCGGGTGTCTTGAAATGATTCGAGTGTGTCAAGTGTCTTCAACTGATCTGAGTGTTTCGGGTGTCTTCAGCTGTATTGCATGAGCTGGTCATTGAGGGTTGACCGAATAATTTTACTTGAAAGGAAGGAAGGAAATCCCAATAATTTAACATAGATATAGCCCATTAAAAAAGTCAAAATAATTTGTTTTCCGTTTGGATTAATTTTAATCTTAGAAAAGTATATTTGTAATAATAAAAATTATTGCCGTCTTCAGTAACTAATATTAAAAAAAATAAGAGTTTATAATCGTTACAAGTCTTCAATGACAAAGTCTTAAAAAACCCAAAAAACTTACATTGCATCAATATTTTAGGATTTTCCGTGTCGTCATCAAACCATCTACCTGCAAATGTATTCCCGTTTTTTGCAGATGCGTATAAGAATACAGATCATAAGTCAATTGCACTGCGAATAGCAGGTAGATGACCTGACACGGAAATCCTAAAATATTTGGCCTGTTTTAAGGGACCATTATTGGGATTTCCTTCCTTCCTTTCATGTAAAATTATTCGGTCTACCCTCAATGACCTGCTCATGCAATACAGCTGAAGACACCCGAAACACTCAGATCAGTTGAAGACACCCGAAACACTCGAATCATTTCAAGACACCCAACTCATTTCAAGACACCCGACTAGCTTTTCCCAAAAACATGGTTGTCTCAGACACTCGCTTCATTTGCTATGAGTGTGTCGGGTGTCTGTGCTTTAGGATCATGTTCATAGAATTGAGTGAGTGTCAAAAACGCAAGCACTCAAAACGCACAAAGCGATCTGTGCACTTCGGGTGTGTGCTCTTTTCTTGCTGTTCATGAGTGCCACAAATTCTCGAAATGTATGAGTGTGATTCGGGTGCCGAAAAAAGACACCCTTGACGTTCTCTGTATGGAACCAATTGGGCTGCGGAGAAGTGAATACGTCAAGAATTCTTTTCGTACTGGTTTTATTGAGCATGTATCCGCGTTTATGTACATGATTTGGGGTTACAATGATATTTACTTAGGTCTAGTCTAGATACAAATGGACAACATGGTTTATTAACAGATTAAAGGAAAATATCCTAAATAAGCAATTACATCTACCAAATGGTGTGAAGACACGTCTGTCGGTTGGATGCATATGGTTTATGACCCGTTTATCACATGCAGATGTGCGTAGACCAAGATATAAGCTACCTATTTATTTAGGCCAAAGTAGCTATCAGAAGCGAACGAATTTCTACTAAGTCGAAATCGTACAATAGTACTGAGTGATTTTTTAAACATTCAGACTTTAAATCTTCGAACTGTTTAATATAAATTAAACTTATGCTTGGAAGCTCTTCTAACTGCTTTGTAATAATGGGAAAAATGATAAGACATTATCGTTGTGAGTGGTGTTTCAGACTGAACTTTTATTCGCAAACATTTCTTCTTAGAAGCTAAAAACTGAAGTGAGCAGCGATAGGGGTATATACATGCATGTATAAGTTAACTAAGTTAACCGGGCGACGGCAATGACCGATCGTCCGAAAGTTCGCTCCGGCCAAATTGCTGACACATGCAAGCCGGCAAGCACTACCCATTGGAGTGGCCGCTATGAGTCTCTTTTTATGTTAGCTTTAAGTTCAATTCAATTTTGATATTCACCGAATAAAGAGCACAAGCTCATTCAATATAACTCCGGCAACCGCAGTTACCATTTCATCATTTACAAACTGACTGAGTCTCTAGGCCAGCAGGTTAAGAAGGGCAGTCACCCTTCCATCCTAAACTTCGTAATTCACCATTGGGATATAACTAACCGGACTTCTGCACGGAGACAGCAGCGAGGGAGAGTTTGTCAATCGTAGTACTCCAAGTGATTCCCAAGGTTTTAATGCTGCAGTCCTCATAGCTAGCATCTTCAAATTGTACTGTAGGAATGATATCTTGCTCCCCAGTCCTTGAAGAAGATGGTTACTATTTGCGCACCATTTTCTTAATTTAAATCTGGAACTTATTAGTATGTGATTAAGTTCCTTTTAAATTTGAAGGACCTCTGATATTGTATCAGCTCCGGTGATACAGTCGTCGATATATAAATCATTTTTAAGAGCAGACGATCCTATAGGATATTTCTGCATTAATACTACATACTCAAAGCATTTCGTCGCCAAATATGGTGCAGACTTAGTGCCATAAGTAACAGTTTTCAACCGATAAAACTTAAGCCTTTCTGCCGGATCATTTCTCCAGACGATCATTTGATACTGTTGATCACTTGGATTTATCCATATCTGCCTGTACCCTTTTTCAATATCAGCAGTGAATACATATTTATGCATTCTAAATTGAAACAGTAATAACATTAAACTGTTTTGCACTGTAGGACCTTCGTGCATTAAATCGTTCAAGGATTTCACGGAAGATGTCACTGCAGATGCGTCAAATACAACTCTTAATTTTGTTGTATTACTATCGGGTTTGAGAACACAATGATGCGGTATAAAGTAGTGGGGCTTCGGGAGATGTATATGAGGTACTTCCTTTATATGCCCAAGAGCTTTATACTCCTTCATCAACTCTATGTATCCTTGTTTTATTGCCGGTTGTCTCTTGGCAATGTTACGACTCTCCCCACCGCTGAAGTATGCTCCAAAAAGGCTAACTTAACAATCAGTCTAGAGTCCTGAGCCTTCTGAACGTTCTGAAGGAAGTGATCTTCACACTGTTTCTCCATTGGTGAATAGCATTTTGACTCTGGATGCAAATTATCCAATTCCCAGAATTTAGCGAGTTGCTCATCAACCTTTTCTACTTCCGTATGTACAGCCCATACTGATGATGTAGGTGCTCTCTCCGAAATTTTCCTAGCTACAATCCATCCAAGTTTGGTATTCTGTAGCTTGGGGAGTGCATTCTTTAAGCTCATGCACTCGGCTCGCATTATATTGAAGTAATGCTCGGCTCCAAGAAGAATATCAATTTTTCCAGGCTTTCAAAATTGAGGGTCAGCCAACATTATATTTTTTGGTATTTTTCAATTATCAGTTGAAATTGTATTGTTGGTTGATTAGCGACTATGTGAGGCAAAACCATTGCTTCAAGCCGTGAACTAAAATCGCCTTGTGTTGATTTTAGCTGAACGTTGATCCTTGCCTTGGAAATGTGAGATTTTCCGCCAATGCCATTTATTTTCAGCATCGAACTTGTGGTTTTCAGTGAGAGCATTTTAATTGCTCTTTCGGAAATGGCATTAACTTGGGATCCAGAGTCAAGCAGGGCTCTGAATTCTGCCTTTTGTCCATTTATTCCTTGAATAATTACACGGGCGGTCGCCAGGAGAATATAGCTGGATTGCTTTCCACTCGCAGATGCGGCCGTTATACTACTATCCGAGAGGTCCGGTTTTGTTTCCAAATGCAATAATGTATTGTGCTTTCTGTTGCATTTAAAGCAATCTCTCTTTGTGGATGTCTTTGACGGGTGATTTAGGCTTAGACATTTAACACATATTTTTTTGTTTTTGAACCCAGTTAAGACGTTCTGCTGGGGTTTTCTTTAAAAACTCATTGCATTTATATATGCTGTGATTTGGTTTCTTATAATAGAAACAGTTATATTTTGTCTCAGCTCCAACTGATGCACATGTATTTTGCTTTCTTCCTTTTTCTGATCCAATGGCTTTAAGCGTGAGAAACCTTTGTTCAAGAAAGTTTAAAAATTCGTTTAAAGATTGAATTTCCCTTGTATTTTGAACGGATTGTTCAAACAACAAGTGATTTTGTCGATCAAGCTTTTTTGTTAGAAGACAGTGTAGAAGTGGAACCCATTTGTATGTCTCTATGTCTAAGTATCCGCACTTTCGAGAGGGGAACGGGCACCTGGGCACCTGGGCGTGCGGAAAACGAGCACACGAGTAGCGCAGAGGTACTACTGGCCCGGATTATTTCGAGAGGTATATGTACGTGCGACGATGCCCGAGCTGCCAAAAATTCAAGGTAAGCGAAGAGAAACCGGCCGGGAAGATGTTTACGCGCCAGGTCGACGAACCCTTCCACGTACTATGCACGGACTTCGTGGGACCCTTCCCGCGTTCCAAGCAAGGGAACACAGTCCTACTGGTGTTGCTCGACTCGTTCAGTAAGTACGAAGTGCCACCGTGCCGTTCCTCGAATGGGCATTTCGGGAACGTATTCTGAGCATTCACGCCTTACCAAAACCCTACGGAGAGGGCGAACAGGATGGTAAAGACGATGATCGCACAGTATCTGGGAGATGCACCAGAGATAAGTTGGGACCAACTCTTGCCGGATATCTCACTTGCCGTGAACAGCCGTGTGTCGGACGCGACAGGATTCAGCCCCGCCTTTCTGGTCCAAGGCCGGGAGCCTCGGCTACCAAACGTTCTCTACGACGAAGTCACCCCAGGAAGAGGAACAGCCCACTGCAGAGCGGAGCAAACAGCTACACAGCATATTTAAAGTTGCCCGCGACAACGATGACCAAGGCAGGCACTACAATTTACGATGGCGCGAGTGGAAACCACCACTGGGTTCCCTAGTTCTCACCCGCCGCCATGTACTATCCAATTCCGCCGAGGGCTGCGCAGCGAAACTGGTCGCTCTCGCCAAACATTGTCCGGCTGCAGGACACCGAAAGCCGTCACCGCCGCACGGCCAGCATAAGCAACCTCAAGCATTATCACCAAGGCGACGAGGACGACGATGGCGACGACACGCAGAGAATGCAAGTTCCAAAACATCGAACACAGGAACACAACACGGAGCTGCCAGATCAGCAAAAACACAGAGCAACACAACACAACACAATACACGATAGCAACCACCGCGGGACGTCGCGAAGTCCTGGACCTAAGTTCGGATGACGAGAAGCGACGGGAGCCGACAGCGATCCTCATCTCGGACGAGGAGGAGAGCGGACCGCCACCCTCGTATACGAAACTTTTCGTACCCGGAAGAACCAACGGATCGACCAGCATTAGCCGGGGCCACCACCGCTGTCGACAGGATGGCACAGACCAACGGCGCCGCTGCCTAGGGGCAAATCGCCTCCGCCGGAGACACCAACCTCGACCATGCCAGCATAACCGAGATCGACACAACAGCAGACGAGCAGGAGCGCGCACGCCCGCGGACAACGGAGCAGCTCCTGCAGCATTTGATGGCGTCCCCAGAGGGCCCCACCACTTCAACCCCCTCCCGGCAGCGTGCAGCCGTGCAAGCCGTCGCCCGGACCTTACTCGAGACATTTCCAGTCACGGGAACAGCCACGCAGCTGGCCATCACCTCGTCAGTACGAGCACCCACCCCGACCGACAACACGGCAGTCGTTGCGGGAGTGGCTGCAGCGTCGACGCCCAGACCCATGCGGCGAGTAAGGCCTCTGCCCGCCACCAACACGTGGAGCTGGCGTTTCCACCGCCCGTCGACAGAAGACGAACACACAAGACCAGCCGAGGGCGCACCGGGCATCCTGCGAAACCCCCCTCGACGCCGCCCAGCCCCATGGCCCGAGGACGAGGCCACTTCGGAGGAGGAGCCCCTTCTGGATGACACCCCGGACCCGGAGGCTCAGATGCGCGCCCCGGAAGGATGGACCACCACCGATGGATGGATCCCGGTAGAGCTTCACGACCGGATCCAGGAGCGCCTCCATCAGCAGGGCAAACCGGAACCTCCGCTTCTTGGACGAATCGGAGGAACGACGTAACGGATCCTGGGGACGTGAGGCGGCACCGGATAAAAATCCTACTACACCCCCGACGAAGGGATGGGGTGTGAGGTTGCCCTCACGCGGCCCCGCCTCAGGCTTATATATAAATTAAGAGTAGTCAGTAAGCTAGGATTTAGGTTAGATTAAGGATTAATTTAAGGCCCACGGAGGGCACTTAAATTTAGGTACATCAGTTAAGACCCACGGAGGGCATTTAGGTTTACGTTAGTTAGGACATAAGTTACATACAAATGGGACAGCTGTTAGTAAACAATTCTTTTGAACTGTTACTGATTATATTCCTTTTAACAGGCTTTTTATCCTGAATTGAGCTTATTGAACTTAATCATTGCTCTAAAAATTCTATCACGTCGGTCAACAGTTGAATTTCTTTTGTTTTTTTTAAATGGCTTTCATATAATTGAAGAGCCTCTATGTTACATTTTTAAATTAGTATATGTGCAAAGATCATATCAACCTCGTCAGAAATTTGTGCCTTTAATTTTATCATGTGAATTGACTCGTTTATAGTGTCAATAAACATTTTTAACTGCTTCTCTGAGTCAACATTTAAATTTTGAAGCTCATAAAGACGGTTAAACTGTTTGGAAAATATTTTCCGGTTTTAATTATCGTAAGGTAATTAAATTGTAGGGACGGGCTCAAGTCATCCCTTAAATGAATGAGTCCCAATCTTTGGAATCTCCAAAAAATGTAGGTACCTGAATTTTTAGTAGATTTGGTAAATCATCAATTTTATGATTTATACCACCTACCTTAATATCCACAACTTCTGCGAGTTTCTTTTTTATGTCATTTGTGACGGTTAAAAATAGTAAAATCTAGACTATCATCATACCTCCTATCAGTGCCATCAGTCATTTCGACTTCTTTTAGACTAATTAGTTTTCTCTTATAAAATTCAATTTTCTGAAGCCTAATATCAAACGATTTCCATGTATCCTCTTTGATATCTTCTAGGGTTTCTTTTAAATAAATATTCAGTTGCTCTATTGCTCTTTTTCTGACTTGTCACTACTAACTTTATTATCAATTTCAATTTTGTCTGCCTTTTGCAGGGCTTGTTCAATTATAGTTTTAATTTTTTCAAACGACGACATCATGGCTTCAAAATACTTCTTTTTGAAGTAATCGTGATCGACTACTCCAATTCTAAATAGTTGTAGGATTTTTACCGAAATCGGGTTTGCTGAAAAGTTTTTTTGCATGCCTCAAGTACAGAACCAGTGGCACTAGTCGCCGCAATAAGTACGGAACCAGAGAACGGCAAGGGT
This sequence comes from Drosophila eugracilis, assembly GCF_018153835.1. Classification (NCBI taxonomy): domain Eukaryota; kingdom Metazoa; phylum Arthropoda; class Insecta; order Diptera; family Drosophilidae; genus Drosophila; species Drosophila eugracilis. Next base: position 64,001 of record NW_024571764.1, on the reverse strand, counting down.
ACACCCTAAAATAAGGGTGTGTGATTTGCACAAGCTTATTTCCAATGTGCACTTGCGCACCCAGTACTCTTTTGCACAGACACCCGACACACTCATAGCAAATGAAGCGAGTGTCTGAGACACCCATGTTTTTGGGAAAAGAGAGTGGGGTGTCTTGAAAATGAGTCGGGTGTCTTGAAATGAGTCGGGTGTCTTGAAATGAGTCGGGTGTCTTGAAATGAGTCGGGTGTCTTGAAATGATTCGAGTGTGTCAAGTGTCTTCAACTGATCTGAGTGTTTCGGGTGTCTTCAGCTGTATTGCATGAGGTGGTCATTGAGGGTTGACCGAATAATTTTACATGGAAGATGACCTGACAGGGAAATCCTAAAATATTTGGCCTGTTTTAAGGGACCATTATTGGGATTCCCTTCCTTCCTTTCATGTGAAATTATTCGGTATACCCTCAATGACCTGCTCATGCAATACAGCTGAAGACACCCTATCACTCAAATCAGTTGAAGACTCCCGAATCACTCGTCCCGAAACATGGTTGTTTCAGACACTCGCTTCCTTTGCTATGAGTGTGTCGGGTGTCTGTGCTTTAGGATCATGTTCATAGAATTGAGTGAGTGTCAAAAACGCAAGCACTCAAAACGCACAAAGCGATCTGTGCACTTCGGGTGTGTGCTCTTTTCTTGCTGTTCATGAGTGCCACAAATTCTCGAAATGTATGAGTGTGATTCGGGTGCCGAAAAAAGACACCCTTGACGTTCTCTGTATGGAAACAATTGGGCTGCGGAGAAGTGAATACGTCAAGAATTCTTTTCGTACTGGTTTTATTGAGCATGTATCCGCGTTTATATACATGATTTGGGGTTACAATGATATTTACTTAGGTCTAGTCTAGATACAAATGGACAACATGGTTTATTAACAGATTACAGGAAAATATCCTAAATAAGCAATTACATCTACCAAATGGTGTGAAGACACGTCCGTCGGCTGGATGCATATGGTTTATGACCCGTTTATCACATGCAGATGTGCGCAGACCAAGATATCAGCTACCTATTTATTTAGGCCAAAGAAGCTATCAGAAGCGAACGAATTTCTTCGAAATCGTACAATAGTACTGAGTGATTTTTTAAACATTCAGACTTTAAATCTTCGAACTGTTTAATATAATTTAAACTTATGCTTGGAAGCTCTTCTAACTGCTTTGTAATAATGGGAAAAATGAACTCAACTCTTCTCTTTCAAAGCGAACGGTTGTGTTTTTGCGTGTTCTCGAGCGAATAAATCTTTTAATTTCTTCCCGAATCACCCCGTTGTGGTCACTATTTTTGCAATCGTTTATCTACTTAAAAAACCGTCTTTCGATTCCGCGTCGTGCAGTGCATTTATTGTTATCTGTTTGCATAAAGCATTTATTGCAAACAAATATCAACAACTGTGGTCTGTATTCTTACATATTCTTGTACTTTGCTTTGTGCTATTAGTAACGGAACTTTCACCGCTTACCTCTCCTAGTACAATATCTGTAGATCTCTGTTCTATATCTCCCACCAAAAACTCTCTCGAAAACACACTCTCTCTCCCTCTCTTATACAACTTGCACTCTCTTTAACACCTCTCTCTCGCTAGCACTCTCTCGCTTACTCTATAGCCCTTAACTGTTTATCTCAAACTCCCATTCTTTCTTCCCTATAATATTTTCTGGCACAGTGGTTTATATTTTAAATTATTTTGCCAAAATGTCTGATATCATCTGTTGTATTAAAAAATGCAATAAAATTGTGTCGGTTGACCAAGTAAGTGTCCACTGTTGGCTGTGTGATAACATTGCGCACTCCAAGTGTGCAGGGTTTAAGTCAGCCACCGTTCCGGATGCTTTGGGTCGTTCCGACTCTGGCTTACACTACTGTTGTGACAGATGTCGTGAGGCCCAGAAGGAAATTAGATCTTTTATGCGGCAGACTAAAAATGGGTTCGGTCAGTTATTGGTTGCTTTTCGAAAAGCTAATGACCTGTTTTCTGCGCTGGACACTCAGTTTAACAATTTACAACTGTTGAATGAGTCTCCTAAGCGCAAAAAAACGTCCCGTTTGCCGCCGGCGGTTACCGCCAGTAATGCAAATAACTTCCTTCTCCCTCCGTCTGATGTTCAACAGTCTCCTTCATTGTCAACGCTGCCGTCTACCACTCCAATCGTGACGACACCGGTAACAGCCCATATTTCGGATCCCGAAAATGTTGCTTAGGTGCGTAGGCATTTGTCCGATGAGCAGTCCGAGGTAGTCGCATTGGACCCTCCCGTGCCAAAGGTTCTACAAGCCCAAAAAAATGTACCCTTAACTCACCAGAGGAACTTAGGGTCCGGATTACCGGCACCCACTGGTAGCGTGAGCAAACCTCCCGCCCCGCCAAAACCCTTGATTGGTATTCCTCTAGAGAAACACATTTTTGTTTCCCGGCTTTCCCCTGATACGTCCGAATCGGACATCTTAGCTTACATTCAAGCAAAACTTAAAGTCGATATTAGAGTGGAAAATATTACTAAATATAAATATTCCTACGCTAGGAACGTGGCATCTTTCAAGATCCGTGTTCCTCCGATGGCTTTTGATGATATCTGTTCGACCAATTTCTGGCCGCAACATATTTTCGTTCAAGAACATCAGCTTAAGAATAAAAAAAAGAAAAAAAGTCGCCCTTTAGGAGTAAAGCTTCCACAAGTAAACGCTACTGCCAACCTAAAAAACTAACATCATCCTTTATTCTTACGTACCAGAACACAAGAGGCTTACGTTCTAAACTTTTTAATTTGTTCTCGGTAAGCTTCTCGTTTGCATCCCAGGTCATTGTGTTTACCGAAACCTGGCTTACTCCAGAAATTCTTAATTCTGAAGTTTTCCCCAGTAGGTACACAATATATAGGCTTGACCGATCCCTCGGAAATGGTGGTGGAGTCTTAATTTCAGTGGACTCTAATCTCGTTTCCGAGGTGATAAATCTTCAAACTGGAGACGTAGAATTTATTACAGTTAAAATCTCATTGTCTAGGTTAAAGTTATACATCACTTGCTCTTATATTCCGCCTAAGTCCGATTCCTTGACATATGAGCGGCACCTAGCGGCCATTCAGTCTGTCTTCTCAATGTTATCGGACATGGATCAGCTGGTGGTGTTGGGTGATTTTAACCTACCCCAGGTGGCTTGGACCATGAACGATAACACCTTAGCTTTAACACCTACGTCGCATCACGACTTTACTGCGGGCATGTTAGACATGTCACTGGCTCAAATTAATCATATAGGGAATTCTTTAGGTCGTTTGCTCGATCTGTGCTTTCTCTCTGATACGGACGCCGTATCCATATACAGAGCTCCACCTCTCACACTCCCCGAACATCCTTATCATCCAACATTAGATCTTACGATCGATACGGGGCTATGCACTAAGCCTAAGAACAATTACGCTGATAAGAAAATTCGATGTTTTCGTAAAGCCGACTTTAAAAAAATTAATAATTTTATCTCAGAATTTGACTGGTCCGATTTGTACGCATGTACCGATATGTCGACTGCTCTAGATATATTTTATAGTACAATAAACCTAGTTTTTGATCGCTTTGTTCCGTTGCGGTATCCGGCTATGGCGGATAAACCCCCTTGGTATACAAGGCACCTTTCTAACCTAAAAATATCAAATTAAGATTCTTTAAAAAATACTTAAGAACCAATAGCAATGACTGTTATGTGCATTATATGGTGGCTCGCTCTAACTTTACCGTGCAAAACACTCAATGTTATAAGAACTATTTAGCTCGATGTAAGAACCAGTTTGCTCTGGATCCGAAACAGTTTTATAGTTTTGTTAACACTAAGCGTAAATCTAAAACCTTTCCGTCTTTGCTATCATTTCGAAAAACTACTGCAAGCACGGATCAGGAAATTGCCGATCTTTTTGCACAGTTTTTTCAAACTACTTATTCACCTTTGTTAATAAACGCGCAGACTTACGCTTATGATATCCCCCGGTCTAACTTTATTTCCCGACCCACCTTGTCGGAATGTGGGGTTATAAAGGATCTTCAGAATGTGAAGCCAGTCTTTTCGCCAGGTCCAGACGGGGTACCGGGCTGTGTGCTTAGGTACTGCTCTGCTACCCTGGCCAAACCCCTTTTAAAATTATTTAACCTTTCCCTGGAAACGTCCACGTTTCCCGCTATCTGGAAAGAGTCCCTTATCATTCCCCTTCACAAGAAGGAAAAAAATCGGATGCTGAAAATTACAGAGGTATATCCAAACTATCAGCAATTCCGAAACTCTTCGAAAAAATTCTTGTGCCTCACTTGCAGCACCAGTGTAGATCTGTCATATCTCCATGCCAGCATGGCTTTATGAAACAACGGTCTACCACTACCAATCTTCTGGAACTAACATCCTTCGTGATCACTGGTTTCCAAAATAAACTTCAGATGGATGTCATATACACTGTCTTCAGTAAAGCATTTGACTCCGTGAATCACAGCCTTCTTTTAGAAAAACTCGATCTTATCGGTTTTCCCACTGATCTCCTGGGTTGGATTAGCAGTTACCTCACAGGTAGAACGCAACGAGTTCTTTTTAAAAATTCAGTGTCTGCTTTAGTCTATGCTTCCTCCGGGGTCCCTCAGGGGAGCCACCTTGGTCCGTTACTTTTTACTTTATTCATTAACTACCTTCCCTTGGTTGTTAATGACTCCCTAGTACTTATGTATGCAGACGATGTCAAGCTCTGTCTGCAATATACCGATGCCTCCTACCAGGTGAAACTGCAATCTGACCTTAATAATTTTCAAAACTGGTGCTCTGCAAACTTATTAAATCTTAATGGCTCTAAGTGCAAAGCAATGACCTTCTGTCGCCTAAGACCTAAATTTGCCACTTATAATTTGCATGGTGTAGCTCTGGAAAGAATTAATGCAGTTGAAGATCTTGGCATCCTACTGGATGCAAAACTTAAGTTTTCCGACCATATTTCCTCTATGGTTAATAAAGCTAGAGGAGTTCTTGGTTTCATTAAAAGGTGGTCGAAGGAATTTAACGACCCCTATGTTACCAAAACACTTTTTATTTCTTTAGTTCGTCCTATTCTGGAATATGGATCATGTATCTGGGACCCCCAGTATGGGGTTCACCAGTGCCTTATTGAATCCATCCAAAAGAATTTTTTAATATTTGCTCTCTGAGGTCTCAACTGGGATGCAAATATACACCTTCCCTCTTATAAAAGTAGACTCTTACTAATCAATTTGCCATCCCTCGCTAATCGTAGGACGATGCTTGGGGTAGTCTTTATTCATAATCTTCTTAAGGGTGAAATTGATAGCCAGGCCCTTCTTGGCCGCTTGAATATCCATGTACCCCTTAGGATTACTAGAAACTATATTCCTCTATCCTTAGAGCATTGTAGTTCGAACTTTGCCCAACATGAACCATTTCGGGTACTATGTTCAAAATACAATGATCTTTATAACATTACTTCAAACACGCCTCCTAACACTCTGAAAGTTTCGATACTAATCCATTTAGCACAAAACTAACTTTCCTCGTATCTTTACTAATCCACTCGGATCTATCCCCGTGTTCCGAGCCGTACGATAGACGGCAGCGCCCCTCGGTCGGTTGGGCGGGAGGTGGGTTGCACGTCAAGCAACGGGAGTCGCGCGAAAAAATGATAAGACATTATCGTTGTGAGTGGTGTTTCAGACTGAACTTTTATTCGCAAACATTTCTTCTTAGAAGCTAAAAACTGAAGTGAGCAGCGATAGGGGTATATACATGCATGTATAACTTAACTAAGTTAACCGGGCGACGGCAATGACCGATCGTCCGAAAGTTCGCTCCGGCCAAATTGCTGACACAGGCAAGCCGGCAAGCACTACCGATTGGAGTGGCCGCTATGAGTCTCTTTTTATGTTAGCTTTAAGTTCAATTCAATTTTGATATTCACCGAATAAAGAGCACAAGCTCATTCAATATAACTCCGGCAACCGCAGTAACCATTTCATTATTTACAAACTGACTGAGTCTCTAGGCCAGCAGGTTAAGAAGGGCAGTCACCCTTCCATCCTAAACTTCGTAATTCACCATTGGGATATAACTAACCGGACTTCTGCACGGAGACAGCAGCGAGGGAGAGTTTGTCAATCGTAGGACTCCAAGTGATTCCCAAGGTTTTTATGCTGCAGTCCTCATAGCTAGCATCTTCAAATTGTACTGTAGGAATGATATCTTGCTCCCCAGTCCTTGAAGAAGATGGTTACTATTTGCGCACCATTTTCTTAATTTAAATCTGGAACTTATTAGTATGTGATGAAGTTCCTTTTAAATTTGAAGGGCCTCTGATATTGTATCAGCTCCGGTGATACAGTCGTCGACATATAAATCATTTTTAAGAGCAGACGATCCTATAAGAAATTTCTGCATTAATACTAAATACTCAAAGCATTTCGTCGCCAAATATGGTGCATACTTAGTGCCATAAGTAACAGTTTTCAGCCGATAAAACTTAAGCCTTTCTGCCGGATCATTTCTCCAGACGATCATTTGATATTGTTGATCACTTGGATTTATCCATATCTGCCTGTACCCTTTTTCAATATCAGCAGTGAATACATATTTATGCATTCTAAATTGAAACAGTATTAACATTAAACTGTTTTGCACTGTAGGACCTTTGTACATTAAATCGTTCAAGGATTCCACGGAAGATGTCACTGCAGATGCGTCAAATATAACTCTTAATTTTGTTGTATTACTATCGGGTTTGAGAACACAATGATGCGGTATAAAGTAGTGTGGCTTCGGGAGATGTATATGAGGTACTTCCTTTATATGCCCAAGAGCTATATACTCCTTCATCAACTCTATGTATCCTTGTTTTATTGCCGGTTGTCTCTTGGCAATGTCACGACTCTCCCCACCGCTGAAGCATGCTCCAAAAAGGCTAACTTAACAATCAGTCTAGAGTCCTGAGCCTTCTGAACGTTCAGAAGGAAGTGATCTTCACACTGTTTCTCCATTGGTGAATAGCATTTTGACTCTGGTTCCAAATATCCAATTCCCAGAATTTAGCGAGTTGCTCATCAACCTTTTCTACTTCCGTAAGTACAGCCCATACTGATGATGTAGGTGATCTCTCCGAAATTTTCCTAGCTACAATCCATCCAAGTTTGGTATTCTGTAGCTTGGGGAGTGCATTCTTTAAGCTCATGCACTCGGCTCGCATTATATTGAAGTAATGCTCAGCTCCAAGAAGAATATCAATTTTTCCAGGCTTTCCAAATTGAGGGTCAGCCAACATCATATTTTTTGGTATTTTTCAATTATCAGTTGAAATTGTATCGTTGGTTGATCAGCGACTATGTGAGGCAAAACCATTGCTTCAAGCTGTGATCTAAAATCGCCTTGTGTTGATTTTACCTGAACGTTGATCCTTGCCTTGGAAATGTGAGATTTTCCGCCAATGCCATTTATTTTCAGCATCGAATTTGTGGTTTTCAGTGAGAGCATTTTAATTGGAAATGGCATTAGCTTGGGATCCAGAGTCAAGCAGGGCTCTGAATTCTGCCTTTTGTCCATTTATTCCTTGAATAATTACACGGGCGGTCGCCAGGAGAATATAGCTGGATTGCATTCCACTCGCAGATGCGGCCGTGATACTATCCGAGAGGTCCGGTTTTGTTTCCAAATGCAATAATGTATTGTTCTTTTTGTTGCATTTAAAGCACTGTCTCTTTGTGCATGTTTCTTGACGGGTGATTTAGGATTAGACATTTAACACATATTTTTGTTTTTGAACCCAGTTAAGACGTTCTGCTGGGGTTTTCTTTAAAAACTCATTGCATTTATATATGCTGTGATTTGGTTTCTTATAATAGAAACAGTTATATTTTGTCTCAGCTCCAACTGATGCACATGTATTTTGCTTTCTTCCTTTTTCTGATCCAATGGCTTTAAGCGTGAGAAACCTTTGTTCAAGAAAGTTTAAAAATTCGTTTAAAGATTGAATTTCCCTTGTATTTTGAACGGATTGTTCAAACAACAAGTGATTTTGTCGATCAAGCTTTTTTGTTAGAAGACAGTGTAGAAGTGGAACCCATTTGTATGTCTCTATGCCGATATTATTGAGAGCAGATAATTCCTTCACATTATCATGCAACGATTTAATTGTTTTGGAATCATTTGTTATCATTGATTGATCCAATAATTTTTTAATTAAGGTATTACTTAATACTCTTTTATTGTTAAAGCGTTCTTCAAGTGTTTTTCACGCAGTTGAATAATTTGCCTCCGTTAGTGAAAAAGGCGCTCTGCCTCTCCATTAACGATAGTCTTCAAGTCCCACAATTTTTGTATAGTGGGTAACGTTGATTCATGAATCATTTTTCTGAATATATCAAGACTGTTGCCATTTTAAGTAATCCCCATCAAATTTGGGTATGGCTACCTTTGGAAAATGTAATGCATTTTGAACAGCACGTGGTGGAGAACTATTTATTATCTCCTTTTCCACATACATTTCGGTTTGTACATTTATGACTGCATCTTTTGCTGCCATGTATCTGCTGTCGTCATATCCATGTTCCTTCGGGTCCTTAAATTTTTTATAAATTTGGACATGAATATCTTTTATTTTATTCCAGTATTGTGTAATGACGTGTGTGAAATTTTGTTTCGTTTCTTCTGTCATTATATTCATGAAGCGCTCTTAACTGTCAAGCAGCACCCTCTGTTCTCTGAACATCGATTCTATTTCGATGTCCTCTGCTGTGGATGCGATGGATGTAACATCTGCTTCCAAAAGAGACAACTTATTGTTGAATTCTGCCTCCTAATCCTCAACCAGTTGCTTAATTTTATTAAAGAATTTATTATTAAAATAATCGTTTTCTAGCGTGACTCCTTTGAGGAAATTATTTATTTCATTATCTCTGGAGTTAAATTTATCCCACAGGGATTCTAAAGTTGATCCTGGTTGATCAGAACCTGTCCTTTTCAACTTAAATCCTTACAGTGTTTGATCGCCAAGTTGATCGCACACCAGAAGTAGTTGAACTTACCGTCTTTTGGTCGCCTTGTTGACCCTTGAAGACTATATATATGCGGTTTAAAATTTTTTACCAAATTAACCTTTGATTGATAAAACTATCGATGATGCAGGTTCAAATTGGTGTCCCGATTTGAACAATTGTTGCGGTTTAAAGTCGGGGATCACCAAATGTAGGATTTCTACCGAATTCGGGTTTGCTGAAAAGTTTTTTTGCGTGCCTCAAGTACAGAGCCAGTGGCAATAGTCGCCGCAATAAGTACAGAACCAATTGGGCTGAGGAGAAGTGAATACGTCAAGAATTCTTTTCGTAGTGATTTTATTGAGCATAGATCCGCGATTATATACATGATTTGGTGTCACAAGGATATTTACTAAGGTCTAGTCTAGATACAAATGGACAACATGGTTTATTAACAGATTACAGGAAAATATCCTAAATAAGCAATTACATCTACCAAATGGTGTGAAGACACGTCCGTCGGCTGGATGCATATGGTTTATGACCCGTTTATCACATGCAGATGTGCGCAGACCAAGCTATCAGAAGCGAACGAATTTCTGCTAAGTCGAAATCGTACAATAGTACTGAGTGATTTTTTAAACATTCAGACTTTAAATCTTCGAACTGTTTAATATAATTTAAACTTATGCTTGGAAGCTCTTCTAACTGCTTTGTAATAATGGGAAAAATGATAAGACATTATCGTTGTGAGTGGTGTTTCAGACTGAACTTTTATTCGCAAACATTTCTTCTTAGAAGCTAAAAACTGAAGTGAGCAGCGATAGGGGCATATACATGCATGTATGAGTTAACTAAGTCAACCGGGCGACGGCAATGACCGATCGTCCGAAAGTTCGCTGGAAGTTATGCTTGGAAGCTCTTCTAACTGCTTTGTAATAATGGGAAAAATTATAAGACATTATCGTTGTGAGTGGTGTTTCAGACTGAACTTTTATTTGCAAACATTTCTTCTTAGAAGCTAAAAACTGAAGTGAGCAGCGATAGGGGCATATACATGCATGTATAAGTTGACAAAGTTAACCGGGCGACGGCAATGACCGATCGTCCGAAAGTTCGCTCCGGCTAAATTGCTGACACAGCGTCTTGCCGGAAGCCCGTGCATAGCCGGCAAGCACTACCCATTGGAGTGGCCGCTATGAGTCTCTTTTTATGTTAGCTTTAAGTTCAGTTCAATTTTGATATTCACCGAATAAAGAGCACAAGCTCATTCAATATAACTCCGGCAACCGCCGTTACCATTTCATCATTTACAAACTGAATGAGTCTCTAGGCCAGCAGGTTAAGAAGGCAGTCACCCTTCCATCCTTAACTTCATAATTCACCATTGGAGAGAAATTACTAACCGGACTTCTGTACCGAGACAGCGGCGAGGGAACCTCCACTGTGAACTTAAATACTTAGAGGGAAATAACTAACCGGACTTCTGCACGGAGACAGCAGCGAGGGAACCTCTATAATAAAAGTAACTAATTGGCGCCCACGTTAAATCTAAGTCGGGGAAATCGTGTAAGTGAGCACTTCTGTTCCAAAAAATTTTACGGCATCTGCATTAGTAAAATATTTGAATACGCTATATTTTCTGCAGCTCTGTATTAGAGTTTCGTGTTAACATTTTTATAAATAAACGTACTCACTAATTGTTTGACAATTTTATTATTGTAATCACAAGTGATATTATTTATGTTTTTCATTGTTTGCATTTTTTAAATTCTTTCAATAAATATCTTGGTGCCGAATATTATCGCCAATATAACTCCCAAACTACATATTTAATACCCAGCCTAGACGCAAAGGCGCCGCCGGGAAATAAATTTATTAATTGTGCATGTAATTTACCCCTTGTATGTAGTCGTCTTTTTGCTTACACCTAAATTCTTTGTGTTAGCTTCGCAACAATCTTGGGTTTGTTTTTGTTTCCATCGCTTACCCACTCCACTAAGACACTCGAACTCGACACCGCGACGTTTGTATTCCGATTTTGTTAGCTTTGATTTTTTGTCTTTCAGAACGGCAGCTTAGCCACCACGGATCTTTACTGTTAATTTTTGTTGTTTATATTTTTGTGTGCCATAGCGGAGACCCAGTCCCCGCGACCCCCTTCCCCATGTCATTGCTTGGCAAGGCAACAGCTCAGTTTTTTAACGAGCTCTCGTCCATCGTTACCAAGCGGCATCTAAACCCCCGCGGCCCCTTCGCCATACCCATGGGCAAGACCGCTTGAGCATGCATTAAATCTCTGGGCCGATTTAGCTTGCACAGCTCCATATGAACAACCCATTCCAGTAATATAGGAACAACAGGCAGGTCCCCAGCGACTCTGAATCCGAGACCGAAGGGCCGGCAAGAACTTCTACACCGAAAAGTGTAAGCGTCGGCACCCCCTCAGCCAGAAACATGGCATTTAACCCAGATCAAATAAAGGCGGTAGTAGAGGCTGCCGTCAACCAGCCATTGACAGCCAGCGCAGGGAGAATGAGTTGCGCCAGACTATTCAACAACTGGCCAACCAAGTGGCGGCGATACAGGTCGCACCCGCCCCAACAGTAGCTTCTCAGATTAAAGTTTATACACCCATAGACATTAATAACACCGTCATTTGTAATGAGCCACTAGACGCCGTCAAATGCCTGCATTTGCAAGAAGCCAGGAAGATAGGGAGAAAAAACAATTTCCTAAGGCGCAAGAGCGTCAGCAGGCCGCCCCTCATGCTAATTCCCAATATAGTGGCGGTAAAAATCCCCATTTTACTAAGCAACACAAAGCACCAGGGACACACTCCAGAACCCATGGATGTAGATCCATCATTGTCTAAGATGCTTAAACCATCACAAGCCCCGGCATACCAGAATAGGAGGCCTGCGACGTCCGATAGAGCCAACCTACAAAAAAGGCAAAGGGTAAACCACATTGCTCAGAGCGCTGACAAAACTGGTGATACGTACACCAGAGCGGCCCCTAGCGCGGCACAAGAAATCGATGACGACGCTATCAACGAGTACGACTCGAATGCCATAAATTTTTTAGGGGAAGATCCCTGCTACCCGTCATCAGACGAAGAGTAGCGGGGATCGACATGAGATTTCTAGTTGATACGGGCGCGGCCCGTAGAATCTCCATTCAAGGCTCATTCGATCCATGGAGTCCTCAATATTACGAAGAAATGCTTCGTGTCAATTTTTGCAACTTGAAGGCCACATTCTTCATTTTAGCAGATTTGTCCTCTTTTGATGGAATCATCGGCCTTGACCTTTTAAAACAGGCAGGGGCGTCACTTTGTCTGGCCTCCGGTCAGCTCAAATGGGGCACGGAAGTAGAGAGCATCGACTTTCATACATGTCCCGATGTAAATTTTACTGAGGTGGACTGCTCAGATGCACCACCTTTGGTCAGAAAAGCATTTTTGAAAATGCTCAGCGACAGGAAAAAAACCTTCGCAGACCCCAATGAGGTCTTGTCCTAAAATTCGTCGGTGGTTGCCACCATCAGAACTATTGATGAGACGCCCATTTATGCCAAACTTTACCCATATCCAATGGGGGCAGCTGATTTTGTAAACGGGGAAATCCAAGATCTACTAATAAATGGCATCATCCAAAAGTCGAAATCCTCCTACAATAACCCAATATGGGTTGTAGACAAAAAGGGCACCGACGAAACTGTCAGGCGGAAAATGCGTTTGGTATTGGATTTTCGCAAACTAAAAGATAAAACAATACCCGATCGATACCCCATGCCGAACATCTCGATGATATTAGGAAACTTAGGCAAGGCCAAGTATTTCACAACCCTGGACTTGAAGTCCGGTTATCATCAGATCACGCTGGCAGAATGCGACCGTGAAACACTTCCTTTTCCGTTAACGGGGGAAAGTACGAGTTTCGCAGAATGCCATTTGGATTAAAAAATGCAGCCAGCATTTTCCAAAGAACAATTGACGACATACTGCGAGAGCAGACTGGCAAATTTTGCTATGTCTATGTTGATGATGTTATCGTCTTTTCAGAGGACGAAAACTCCCACATCAAGCACGTGGATTGGGTTCTCAAGAGCCTACACGATGCAAATATTAGGGTATCAACAGAAAAGTCACGATTTTTCAAGAAAAGCGTTAGTTTTTTAGGGTTCATAGTCACCAATAACAGGGCTACCACAGACCCAGAAAAAATAAAAGCCATTCAGGAATTCCCAGAGCCTAAGAACATATTCGAGGTCAGATCATTCCTTGGCTTGGCCAGCTATTATAGATGCTTCATAAAAGATTTTGCATCCATAGCTCGGCCCATCACTGATCTTTTGAAAGGGGAACTTGTAAGTGTCAGTAGACACAGATCCAGGAACATCCAGGTGCAGTTCAACGAGCCCCAACGGCTGGCTTTCCAAAAACTGCGTAACATTCTGGCTTCCGAGGATGTCATCCTCAGATACCCCGACTACCAGAAGGCATTTGATCTAACGACAGATGCCTCAAAGTACGGCATTGGCGTAGTCCTATCCTAAGAAGGGAGACCCATAACAATGATCTCTAGGACCTTAAAGGACAGGGAAGTTAACTACGCTACCAATGAAAGGGAGCTATTAGCTATAGTTTGGGCACTGGCCAAATTACGCCACTATTTGTATGCAGTCAAAGCTATAAATGTCTTTACTGACCACCAACCGTTGACCTTCGCATTGTCGGAATCCAATCCGAACGCGAAAATCAAGAGGTGGAAAGCCCGCATCGACGAGTCCGGCGCTAAAATTTTTTACAAGCCCGGCAAAGATAACCTTGTTGCGGATGCCCTCTCAAGACAGCAACTTAACGTTGTGGAAGAGGAAGAGGCTTTTTCTAGCGCGGCCACAATTCACAGTGAGCTGACGCTAACCTATACCATTGAAACCACGGACAAGCCTTGGAATTGTTTCCAGAACCAGATAACTCTGGAGGAGGCACGCTTTCCGTTAAAACGCAGCTTCGTCCTCTTTGGAAACAAGAGACGGCATGTGATAAACTTTTCCTGCAAAGAGTCATTACTTGATGAACTCGCAGATATAATCGTTCCTAAAGGCGTAAACGCCATTCATTGTGACTTGCACACGCTGGCAATGATATAGAACGCATTGGTTCGGCAGTTTCCAGCCACCAAATTTTGGCATTGCAAAAACCGTGTAACGGATATTTTTGCAGTTCCTGAGAGACGGGAAATCCACAGACAAGAAATACTTCCTCACTTGCATAGACAAGTTTTCGAAGTTTGCAGTTGTGCAACATGTCCACTCTAGGACAATCGAGGACCTTAAACCGGCCATACTCCAAATCATGAACTTTTTCCCTAGGGCTAGAGTAGGCTATTGCGATAATGAACCTTAAATTCGCACACTATCTCAGCCACGCTTGACAACCATTTTGGTGTTAGCATTGCAAATGCCCCACCACTTCATAGCGTCTTAAACGGGCAGGTAGAGCGCTTTCACAGCACCCTCTTGGAGCTTGCTCGTTGCCTGAAAATCGACAAGGGGATAACCGATACTGCGGAAATTATTTTATTGGCAACCGCCAAATATAATAAATCAATTCACTCTGTCGTGGACAAACGGCCGGTCGAAATCGTGCAAAAGCACCCAGACGACCCACAGACGGACGTCCAGAATAAGATCGTTAGGGCACAAAATACGCTCAGGGCCAGGGAAAATGCCTCCCGACAATGCAGAACATTCGAAGTCGGCGAGAAAGTTTTGGTTAAGTCAAACCGAAGGCTTGGCAATAAACTCACACCACTGTGTGAGGTAAAAGCTGTTGAAGCTGTTGAAGGAGGGTGGTCCACAAGGACAATGTTAAATAATAATTCATTTTTTCTAATGTTTACACCTAGCCACTTGGCGTAAGTTTTCTTTTCCACATTTTTTCACCCCTAGCCACTTGGCATAAGATTTTTTCCATATTTTTTCACCCCTAGCCACTTGGCATAAGTTTTTTTTCCATATTTTCTCACCCCTGTCCACTTGGTATAAATTCTTGTTATAATTGTGTTTTTTTCTTTATGCTTTGGTGGAGGGCTACAATATTTTAAACAAACACTACAATACATCCAATATTACAGGTTCGCATTCGAATCCCTATTAGTCCTGCTTACCGTAACATCGGGGCACGTCTTGGACTACTCGCAGGCCAAATATAATCCCATCATTGATGGTAGAATCTTAGTTTGGGAAGAATTCGCGTTCGTGACACACTCGGCGAATCTCTCAGAATATAGGCGCGTGGTGGAAGAAACGGATGGCATGACCAGCATGTTTCCCTAGTCACACATGCAGAAACTTTTGAGTGTCGATGTCGCTCATCTGCGTGACCTGCTCGACTCGTTGAGCATCCACCACAGAGTAGCTAAGAGTTTGGATTTCCTAGGAGCTGTGTTAAAGGTAGTGGCAGGTGCAAAGGATTTCGAAAAAATTAAACTTAATGAATTTCAGTTAATAAATGCAAATAATAGGCAGATAAACATCAATATTAAAGTACAAGACCAAATTAATAGTATACTACCACCGTCAACCAACTTCTGAGGTCAGCCAAGTTGACACGTGGCATCTTTATGCGATAGCTCTAGCTAAGGCCAACATTGTGAGCCCTACTATACTAGATCATGCAGACCTAGAAGATATATGGATAGAAGAGCCCACAGATACCCCCATCAGAGACTTATTGTCTTATTGGTTTAACCTATCTTTGCTTACTATCTGTTGTTTTTTCTTATTGTCTATGATGTTAACATTATTCCTATCGTCTATACCTATGACCTTAAATGGTCCTAAATAATTTCGATCTAATTTGTGTCCGGTTTCATTCTTGAGTAAAACCTGGTCTCCGATTTTTGATCGAAGTTATTTATTTTTTCCCTCTCTAGCATGGTTTTAGCACGTTTGTACGCTGATTCTAACCTAAACTTAATTTCCTTAGCATGATCATCTATGTTATATATAGGATCTATTTGATTTATTTTAGAAATATCTATAAATTTTCTAGCCTGTTTTCCAAACACTAATCCGTACAATACGGACAATAATTATGCGTGACTGATGGTGTAGTGCTAAAACAGTAGGTAAAATATTTCCACCATATGTCCCAATCACTTTTGTCACTTGAAATGAATGAACGGACATATTCGTTAAACGTTCGGTGACTACGTTCAATAGTCCCTAAGGTTTGATGGTGGTGTGCAGTCGATGAAATTTTGTCAATCTTCATATATTTGCATAAGTCTCCTATTATACTGTTATTATACTCTGTGCCATGTCTGTTAGAATGATCTTCATTGGGCCGTAAACCGTAAAAAGTTTGCAAAGATTGCTTTCGCAACGGCATTTGCGCTTTTATTCGGAATTGGTACTGTTACTAAGTATTTAGTTAAATCACAATTAATTGTGACTGCGTATTCGTTTCCCTCCTTCGAACGCGGTTATGGGCCAATGGTATCAATTAATACCGTGTCAAAAGCTGATGTGGGTGGTCATTGCTGACAGGACTGACAGGTTTTCACGTATTTAGTAACTACTTTTGATATGTTTGGCCAATATTAATGTTGCCTTATTTTTAATAATGTTCTCGTTATTTCTAAATGGCCTCCTTCGATTGGATCCTCATGAAATTTTTTTTAAGATTTCTTTTATATTCTTTTCATTGTATTTGTCTACTACGGTCACCTCTGAAAGTACGCTATTTGTACTTTTTGTAATGTACGGTTTCCCATTTCTTTCTGACTTTAAAGTCAGTGCGCTGGATGCCAATTGGAATTGTTTTATGTTTTGCATTCATGCCTGTATCTTAAGCCTTTGGAAAAATTGTTTTAAATCAATTTTCCCATTCCCAAATCATCAATTTTGAATTGTGAAATTATTCGTTTTCCTCGTTTAAACAAACACTTATGCTTGACGAAGTTAAGTTTCACATATTTTCTGGCGTTTTTGTTATTGACAACCTCGTAGACTCTGGGCTCCTGAAACTCTTGCTTCTGCAAGGGTTCCTTTAATAATTTTTGATCCTCATTTTTACGTGTTTCTGACCTAGTTGTAATTTTCATTACCTGTCTGTTTATTGACTTTAGGTCATTTATTGTAATTCTGGACAGCGCGTCCGCCACATAATTATTTTTCCCCTTGAGGTATTCCGCAGTAAAATCGTATATTTCTAAATCTAGCCTCATTCTTGTTAATTTTGAACTAGGGTCTTTCATTAAAAATAGATAAATTAATGGTCGATGGTCTGTTTTTACTGTAAAATGTCTCCCGTAAACGTATGGTCTAAAGAGTTTTATGGCCCAGTGGATGGCTGCTAATTCTTGTTTAGTGGTTGACTTGTTGGATTCTCCTTTTGTGAATGATCGAGACGCATATGCAACTGGTAAGTGCGCGCCCCCATGTTCTTACGTAAGTACCGCTCCGCAAGCGTAATTGCTAGCATCTGTTGTTATACAGAATTCTTTGTTGAAATCTGGGTATTGTAAGAGTTTTGGGCTCATTAACGCCTATTTTAAATAATTAAATGCATCACTACAATCCTTGTTCCATTTGAAGTGGGCATTTTTCTTGCAAAGTTTTGTTATATGCCTAGAATAATATGCAAAATTGTTTATGAATCTTCTATAGTAATTACAGAATGCTACGAATCTACGTGCCCCATCTGAGTTTTTGGACACTGTGTAATTTGTAATTGCTTCGTATTTATTTTCACCTGGTAACATACCCTTGTCTGTGCACCTATGACCCAGATAGGTAACTTCGTTCATAAAGAATGAACATTTTTCTGGATGAAGATTTAGGTTAAATTTGCGGCATAACTAAAATACTTTTGTTAAATTGTTGAAAATATATTGTTCGGAGCATCCCATGAGTACTAAGTCGTCCATGTATAGAAACTCCTGTTATGGTTCTAGACCGGAAAATGCTAGGGTCATCATTCTCATGAATGAATTTGGTCCCACTTTTAGTCCGTTTGGCAATCGCGTATAACGAAATGAACCTTTATTTGAAGAGAATGATGTAAGGTTTCTGGACTTTTCGGACAACTCTATTTGGTCCGGACATAAGGTTCAAGCAAGAAAAATATGTGGTAATATATGCGTGGTAAAGGAAATTTGTCAGCTAATAATTTTTTGTTTATTTGTCTATAGTCAACCACTAGTCTCCATCGTTTTTCTGTTGAATTTGGTAGACATTTTTGTTGGAACCAACAATAATGGACTGTTATATTCTGAAATTGATCGTTCGACTATACCATCCTTTTTTAATTTGTCAACCTGTTTGTTTATTTCTGTTTTATCGCTTAAGCGAAGTTGTTGATTATAAAAATTGTTAGCTGATATCGGTTCCAATTCAAGACCGAATATATCGCTAAAAGTTGTACACAGCTCTAACAATTTTGTTTGAAATTGATAGGGAAAACTTAGATTTTTTTAATACTTCTTTTTATACCCGTTACTCGTTGAGTAAAAGGGTATACTAGATTCGTTGAAAAGTATGTAACAGATAGAAGGAAGCGTTTGCGACCCTATAAAGTATATATATTCTTGATCAGGATCAATAGCGAAGTCGATTGAGCCATGTCCGTCTGTCCGTCCGTCCGTCCGTCCGTCCGTCCGTCCGTCCGTCCGTATGAACGATGAGATCTCAGGAACTATAACAGATAAAAGGTTGATATTAACCATGAAGATTCTTGAGGTTCCGGGACAGTGCAAGTTTATTACAGCATCCTGCCACGCCCACTCTAACGCCCACAAATCGCAAAAAACTAAAATTGCTGAAATCTCAGGAACTATTGCAGTTAGAAAGTTGAAATTCAGAAAGTATAATCTTTAGATGCCAGCGCATCTTATAGTGGTTCTACTATCCGGCCACACCCACCCATACGCCTACAAGGCTCAAAAGACAGTTTTCGGATTTTCTAGAAAAGCTGATATCTCGGTAACTGTAAGAGATAGAAAGTTCGGATTAAGCATGTAGGTTTTTATGATGCTCCCAATGCGATTTTTTTTTCCGATAAAGCCACGCCCACTCTAACGCCCACAAAATCCGAAAAAACAAAAATGCACAAATCTTAAAAACTATATGAGCTACAAAAGCTACAAAGCTGCTTAGGAACTAGTATTTAAGAGATCCCTCTGCAACTTTCCACGGAGTTGCATCTTGACACGCCCACTCTAACGCCCACAAACCGCGAAAAACTGTGGCGTCTATAATATTATTATGAATGCCTTCGTTTGACCTTGTATAACTTATTTCTGTTAACATCTATAGATTTACCAAAGATTTTTCAAATCGGACATTTATTTCGCTATTTATGAAGAAATTAAGGTTATAAGGCCTCACATGGACAGTGACGTCACTATAAGCATACTCAACATACTTCCTCTGACAATAGGTGGCGCCTCGTGAATTTCCACTAGCAAAATAATATATTAAAATTTTGTAAAATAGTAACGGGTATCTTATAGTCGCGGCACTCGACTCTAGCGTTTTCTCTTGTTTTCTATCATGTACTTGGGTTTGAGTTCCTTGGGCTTTCGTATATAGTTTTCTAACGATTCGAATTTTATTGTATTAACATTTAAACTAATTGTTTCAGAGTTTGTATTTAGAAATCAGACTACTGACATTTTTTGTTTTAAGCTCCACTAACGCCAAACCCAAGGACTTTATAGAACCTTGTCCTATTTCCGTTAGATTTGAAATTATAGAACTGTCTAATTCGGGGTACTCTTGATTATATTCTTTGAGTAATGAAATCTCGGCTCCCGTATCTACTAGCAATGTTAAATTTTTGTTGGTTTTTTATTTTCGACTTTTATGAAAAAACTGAGGCTTATATTGATTTTATAGATTCTTACTATTCTTCTTCCTCTTCTACCGTCAAGAGGTCCTCCTAGTTTTCCTGTGTGACCCTAACATTTCGATTAAGTTATTTCCACGGTTTGAGGAGCTGTGGGTTCCTTGCGGTGTGTTGTGATAATGGCCACGGTTATTGTAAGTGCCACGGCCACCACCACGGTTTCTTCTGCCCTGATATATGTTATTTCCTCGGTAAATGTTCTGTTTATACCGAATATTATAAAATAATACGGCATTCGATTGTCGTGTTGCTTCAGTACAACTTTTGACAAATTTAGTTACCGCTTCGTTCATATTTGTGAACGTTCCCGCCTGCATGATAAGTTTTACCTTATCATTTGAGCAGTTTGTTGTTTGCGTGCTATATTAAGATGTTAATTCTAATGGTAAGCCATCGTTTATATAAGCCCCATGTAATTCTCTGGTCAGATCTTCTACTTCTTTGGCATATGCATTTGCCGTTTTGTTTTTCTGCTGCAAATTCATGAGTTTGACTGATAAAACCTCAACCGGCTCTCCTTTGACTGATTTACTCAGCTTTGCCACAATTGTTTCTATTGTGTTCTCCTCTCCAAAGAGGTTGCGAGCATGTCCTTTTAATTTTGACTTTATTAGTTGGTCTGCAGTGTTTTCATATGATTCTTTTATTCCATCTACATGCTCCAAGGCATATAAGAAACTTCGTAGATTTTCGGCTTTGCCGTTAAACTCAGAAATGAGTGAAGCCGCAGTTTTTAAGAATTGGCCATTGGTTTGAGCCATTGTTGCCTTTTCCAAGTCCTCAACTAAACTTGTTAATGTTTTCTGTATCCACCTTTACTTCTGTTTGCCTGACTTCTAGAGGGCTTTCGAACCCTAAGAAATCTTCACTGGTATCTTCCTTAAAAATGTCAGCCAACGAATTATCGTGGACGTCTGTGTAGGCAATTGTTATATTTGCCTCTATTGGGTCTTTATCGTTCTCTGGTATATGGAAAACAATCTCATACTTTTGGAGAGCTTTTCTTACAATAGATATAATCTGATTATGAATAAGTATTACTGGACTTTCATGACAAGAAGATACTGATTCTCGGCTTATTGCTATCGCTCTTCTTACTTTGTTGGCGTTAATGACAATTTCTTATGTGTGTTTTTTTGTTAACACACTAATAACTTCTCAAAATCTCGGTCTTTTTATTAGCCAATAATTTTTCTAGTCTAAACCATTGGCTACTCATTAGCCTGATTAGCAATATTTATGCTGCCAGTATTTCGTTGCGGTCGGTAATGGATTCAACTTTTACTTGAGGAATATGCCTTTTTCTGTCAACAAACTCTGGGTGTTCTATAATTACCCTGTCTAAAGCATCCTAAGTTATAGACATTTTTCTGTGTCGCTATGATAAAATTTGCCCTTAGTTCAAAAAGCTTGTATTAAATATTTAGATTCTTTGATAAAAATAAGATTAATCGATTATAAACTTTCTAATGTCAGCATCGTGGTACGGGTGTACCATCCATACCTTTCCAACGGTGGTACAGCCAGCGGGTATTGCTTGTCGTACTATTACTGCTTTTTTCAATCCCAGATCGTTGACATAGTGGACGGTCCTGCCTATCATGCGTTGTAAATGGTTCTTCTTGTTTTTTTTTTTTGTGTTGCTTTCTCTAGCTTTGTGGGCCTTCGAATATGTTTGTAGTAATGTTTTCTTTATTTTTGCACTTTTTCGCACTTTAACTTCTCCTTTTTTTTTTTTTTTTTTTAAAAATTTTTGTAAGTAAGTAAGTTTTTGTAAGTGTTTTTACTTTTGCACTTTCACTGGTCCTGTCACGGTCGCCATGTAATAATGGGAAAAATCATAAGACATTATCGTTGTGAGTGGTGTTCCAGACTAAACTTTTATTCGCAAACATTTATTCTTAGAAGCTAAAAACTGAAGTGAGCAGCGATAGGAGTATATTCATGCATTGGCATATTTGTCTTATGTTTACGTTTACCACGAGACGGCCGGCTATAAGTGTTAGTTGGTGTAAGAGCCATTCGTCACCGTGGGAATGCATGATCAGCATTTTAGGGCCGGCTCGTTGGCCGGACACTTGAGAAGGGATGTGTTAATTTGTATGGGCACATACAATGTATCTATTTATGTAATTAAAATAGAATTAAAATTATATACTCCTCTCGCTACAGTCTACTGGCTTCGGTTATTTCTACCTGCCTTTTAATAAGGGAAATTTTCTAAGCAGACATCATCTTATTTATTTTTAACTTAAATACAATATGGGGAAATTTATTTTTTTTTAAATTTGACTAAGCTGCTGATTCTGTTTTCGCCGGTGTCCGCTGTGGTTGCTGTATGTAGCTTGCTCGATGTCGCTGTTGCTGTCGTTCGTTGTTGTAGATGGTTTCTAGTTGTTGCTGTAGCCTGTTTGTTGTTGTTGCTGCAGCCTGATTGTTTTTGACGCTGCTGTAGTTGTTGTAGACTGTTTCTTGCCACTTCTGCTGTAGTTGTTGTCGACTTTTTATAGCGCGTGAATATTTTGTCGTAGATTTCTTGATTGTAAAGGTATATATATATATATATTTTTTTTTTTTAACTGTTAGTTGTCACTATTTAATTTTTGTGGGTTAGATATTTATTTTTTAAACTTTTGTTGTCACTTTTTTGATGTTTCGTCCTCGAATGCGCCAGATTTTACAAATCACTTTTTCGATGTTTTTTAAGGCCTCGAAAACTCCAAAATATATTTGCTCGATGGCAGTTTTCTTTTAAAATCAATTTTATTTTTATATTTTATTTTAAATTTTAACTTTTGTCAATTTCTCGACCACAATTTTGTATATTTTTTTACAAAAAATTTTATATATAAATAATTGTTAAAATTTTTTTAAACAATAAAGACTCTTTCTGTCTCTTTGCTTTTAAATTTATACCCTGTCTCTTACCACTGGTGGGGAAAAACAAGAGTCAATTATAAGGAGCTGGCCTTTCCTCTGAATCTCTTACCACTGGTGGGGGAAAACTGCAGAATTGTCGAACGTCCAAAATAAACTGGGTGTTAGTATATAAAATAAAAACAACCGCTTTCATTGAGTTCTAAATTGCAACTGTTCTTTATTTTTCTAAGTCCCTGCTTAGGAAACTAAAATGAAAATCTTATTCTAATCTTATATATGGTCTACACAGAGTCCGCGTCTGCTTCCCTGCGTGGGAGGGCTATCTTTTGGCCCCTGCGTCGGCACTCTTGGTGCAGCGTGATATTTTGGGTAGGCTCAAGTGCCCTGCACTCATAGATTACAAGTGCTAACACTGCACCCTTGTTGGTTTTCAATAGCAGATCATAATTTTGGCACTTAAGCCATTTACATTGTGACACTCGAAATATTACGTGCACTAAGCTCACAAATTCTTAGATTTTATTATTTTATTATTTTATTATTTTCTGAACACTTTTCGACAGCCCTAGTAGGCGCAGTCACTTGAAGTGGTCTTTCTGTATCCACCTTTACTTCTGTTTTGCTGACTTCTAGAGGGCTTTCGAGCCCTAAGAAATCTTCACTGGTATCTTCCTTAAAAATGTCAGCCAACGAATTATCGTGGACGTCTGTGTAGGCAATTGTTATATTTGCCTCTATTTGGTCTTTATCGTTCTCTGGTATATGGAAAAGAATCTCATACTTTTGGAGAGCTTTTCTTACAATAGATATAATCTGATTATGAATAAGTATTACTTGACTTTCATGACCAGAAGATACTGATTCTCGGCTTATTGCTATCGCTCTTCTTACTTTGTTGGCGTTAATGACAATTTCGCCCAAATGTTTTTCGAGCGTTTCTTTTCTTATGTGTGTTTTTTTGTTAACACACTTATAACTTCTCAAAATCTCGGTTTTTTATTAGACAATAATTTTTCTAGTCTAAGCCATTGGCTACTCATTAGCCTAATTAGCAATATTTATGCTGACAGTATTTCGTTGCGGTCGGTAATGGATTCAACTTTTACTTGAGGAATATGCCTTTTTCTGTCAACAAACTCTGGGGTTCTATAATTACCCTGTCTAAAGCATCCTAAGTTATAGACATTTTTCTGTGTCGCTATGATAAAACTTGCCTTTAGTTCAAAATGCTTGTATTAAATATTTAGATTCTTTGATAAAAATAAGATTAATCGATTATAAACTCTCATGTAAGCAAAGATATAGAATATTTATATATGTATATATATATAATCGCTTTATTAATCCCTTATGAAAACTGTATTTGTGTTTATCTCCTTTTTTTTAATTTTGTCGAGGTCTTGAGCTTGGCTCATATGCTCTCTATACAAATGTTCTCTTTTGATACATTTTTTTATATATGTAATGCACTTTAAGCACTACTTGTATCAACTGAGCTACAGTTATTATTATTAGCAAAATATACATGAAGATGACAAGAGGAGTGTTGTCAACTATGTCATTACTTACGACATAAGCCGTATTGTCTTTTACTTCTTCCTCTTTTGACCTCCACAGTTCCATTTTTACTTTTTGATTTTGATTAAGATTTTTATGAATGTAGAGGGGATAAGATATTTAGTGAACCTATAAATGGTGTGGTTAATAAGTGCACAACTTTTAGTTTACATATCATCAAAATTCAAGTTACAATAGCTGTTCTTATATTGAGCTTACACCAAAAGTTGTGTGTTAGTACATGAGTTTATGTGAAATGTTAATAAACTTAAATATCGCACCCCGCGTAAACGCGCTGCAAGTGCTAAAAAAAATCAAGCGGTGAACTAATTACTTAGTCCGCTCCTTCTTCTCCCGGTGGAGAAGGCAATTTAATTCCTTTAGTCGCCGTTTCAATTTTTTCTGGTTAGTTTGGGGTCTTCCTTCCTTCAAGTCTCCGATGATCACCGCTCGGTCTTTTAGGAGTTTATTTCGCTTTCCGCCCCTTTGTTTATATTTCGGGGGTGCAGTTTTTGGTATTTGCGTTATGGTCGTCCCTGTCCTGAGCTCGGTGACGCTCCCTCGCCGCTTGCCTTGCGTTATATTTGGCAATGGTCAAAGGGCTGCTCCTTCGGCTGCGTCTCCAGTGCCTCTTGAAGTGAGGGTTTGTCGTTTTGTGGTACGGGTGTACCATCCATACCTTTCCAACGGTGGTACAGCCAGCGGATATTGCTTGCCGTACTATTACTTCTTTTTTTAATCCCAGATCGTTGACATAGTGGACGGTCCTGCCTATCATGCGTTGTAAATGGTTCATCTTGTTTTTTTTTGTTGCTTTATCTAGCTTTGTGGACCTTCGAATATGTTTGTAGTAATGTTTTCTTTATTTTTGCACTTTTTCGCACTTTAACTTCTCTTTTTATACCCGTTACTCGTTGAGTAAAAGGGTATACTAACAGATAGAAGGAAGCGTTTGCGACCCTATAAAGTATATATATTCTTGATCAGGATCAATAGCGAAGTCGATTGAGCCATGTCCGTCTGTCCGTCCGTCCGTCCGTCCGTCCGTCCGTCCGTCCGTCCGTCCGTCCGTCCGTATGAACGCTGAGATCTCAGGAACTATAACAGTTACAAGGTTGAGATTTACCATGAAGTTTTCTAACGATTCGAATTTTATTGTATTAACATTTAAACTAATTGTTTCAGAGTTTGTATTTAGAAATCGGACTACTGACATTTTTTGTTTTAAGCTCCACTAACGCTAAATCCAAGGACTTTATAGAACCTTGTCCTATATCCGTTAGATTTGAAATTATAGAACTGTCTAATTCGGGGTACTCTTGATTATATTCTTTGAGTAATGAAATCTCGGCTCCCGTATCTACTAGCAATGTTAAATTTTTGTTGGTTTTTTATTTTCGACTTTTATGAAAAAACTGAGGCTTATATTGATTTTATAGATTCTTACTGTTCTTCTTCCTCTTCTACCGTCAAGAGGTCCTCCTAGTTTTCCTGTGTGACCCTAACATTTCGATTAAGTTATTTCCACGGTTTGAGGAGCTGTGGGTTCCTTGCGGTGTGTTGTGATAATGGCCACGGTTATTGTAATTGCCACGGCCACCACCACGGTTTCTTCTGCCCTGATATATGTTATTTCCTCGGTAAATGTTTTGTTTATACCGAATATTATTATTATAAAATAATACGGCATTCGATTGCCGTGTTGCTTCAGTACAACTTTTGACAAATTTAGTTACGGCTTCGTTCATATTTGTGAACGTTCCCGCCTGCATGATAAGTTTTACCTTATCATTTGAGCAGTTTGTTGTTTGCGTGCTATATTAAGATGTTAATTCTAATGGTAAGCCATCGTATATATAAGCCCCATGTAATTCTCTGGTCAGATCTTCTACTTCTTTGGCATATGCATTTGCCGTTTTGTTTTTCTGCTGCAAATTCATGAGTTTGACTGATAAAACCTCAACCGACTCTCCTTTGACTGATTTACTCAGCTTTGCCACAATTGTTTCTATTGTGTTCTCCTCTCCAAAGAGGTTGCGAGCATGTCCTTTTAATTTTGACTTTATTAGTTGGTCTGCAGTGTTTTCATATGATTCTTTTATTCCATCTACATGCTCCAAGGCATATAAGAAACTTCGTAGATTTTCGGCTTTGCCGTTAAACTCAGAAATGAGTGAAGCCGCAGTTTTTAAGAATTGGCCATTGGTTTGAGCCATTGTTGCCTTTTCCAAGTCCTCAACTAAACTTGTTAATGCTTTCTGTATCCACCTTTACTTCTGTTTTGCTGACTTCTAGAGGGCTTTCGAACCCTAAGAAATCTTCACTGGTATCTTCCTTAAAAATGTCAGCCAACGAATTATCGTGGACGTCTGTGTAGGCAATTGTTATATTTGCCTCTATTGGGTCTTTATCGTTCTCTGGTATATGGAAAACAATCTCATACTTTTGGAGAGCTTTTCTTACAATAGATATAATCTGATTATGAATAAGTATTACTGGACTTTCATAAAAGAAGATACTGATTCTCGGCTTATTGCTATCGCTCTTCTTACTTTGTTGGCGTTAATGACAATTTCTTATGTGTGTTTTTTTGTTAACACACTAAAAACTTCTCAAAATCTCGGTCTTTTTATTAGCCAAAATTTTTTTAGTCTAAACCATTGGCTACTCATTAGCCTGATTAGCAATATTTATGCTGCCAGTATTTCGTTGCGGTCGGTAATGGATTCAACTTTTACTTGAGGAATATGCCTTTTTCTGTCAACAAACTCTGGGTGTTCTATAATTACCCTGTCTAAAGCATCCTAAGTTATAGACATTTTTCTGTGTCGCTATGATAAAATTTGCCCTTAGTTCAAAAAGCTTGTATTAAATATTTAAATTCTTTGATAAAAATAAGATTAATCGATTATAAACTTTCTCATGTAAGCATTGTGGTACGGGTGTACCATCCATACCTTTCCAACGGTGGTACAGCCAGCGGGTATTGCTTGTCGTACTATAAAAATAAACTATAGTGGACGGTTCTGCCTATCATGCGTTGTAAATGGTTCTTCTTGTTTTTTTTTTTGTGTTGCTTTCTCTAGCTTTGTGGGCCTTCGAATATGTTTGTAGTAATGTTTTCTTTATTTTTGCACTTTTTCGCACTTTAACTTCTCTTTTTTTTTTTTTTTAGAAATATTTTTGTAAGTTTTTGTAAGTGTTTTTACTTTTGCACTTTCACTGGTCCTGTCACGGTCGCCATGTATAATGGCAAAATCATAAGACATTATCGTTGTGAGTGGTGTTCCAGACTGAACTTTTATTCGCAAACATTTCTTCGTATAAGCTAAAAACTGAAGTGAGCAGCGATAGGAGTATATTCATGCATTGGCATATTTGTCTTATGTTTACGTATACCACGAGACGGCCGGCTATAAGTGTTAGTTGGTGTAAGAGCCATTCGTCACCGTGGGAATGCATGATCAGCATTTTAGGGCCGGACACTTCAGAAGGGATGTGTTAATTTGTATGGGCACATACAATGTATCTATTAATGTAATTAAAATAGAATTAAAATTATATACTCCTCTCGCTACAGTCTACTGGCTTCGGTTATTTCTACCTGCCTTTTAATAAGGGAAATTTTCTAAGCAGACATCATCTTATTTATTTTTAACTTAAATACAATATGGGGAAATTTATTTTTTTTTAAATTTGACTAAGCTGCTGATTCTGTTTTCGCCGGTGTCCGCTGTGGTTGCTGTATGCAGCTTGCTCGATGTCGCTGTTGCTGTCATTCG
This sequence comes from Drosophila eugracilis, assembly GCF_018153835.1. Taxonomy (NCBI): domain Eukaryota; kingdom Metazoa; phylum Arthropoda; class Insecta; order Diptera; family Drosophilidae; genus Drosophila; species Drosophila eugracilis. The sequence continues at coordinate 35,822 of NW_024571764.1, read as the reverse complement.
TTGTTGTAGATGGTTTCTAGTTGCTGCTGTAGCCTGATTGTTTTTGCCGCTGCTGTAGTTGTTGTAGACTGTTTCTTGCCACTTCTGCTGTAGTTGTTGTCGACTTTTTATAGCGCGTGAATATTTTGTCGTAGATTTCTTGATTTTCAAGGTATATATATATATTTTTTTTTTTTAACTGTTAGTTGTCACTATTTAATTTTTGTGGGTTAGATGTTTATTTTTTAAACTTTTGTTGTCACTTTTTTGATGTTTCGTCCTCGAATACGCCAGATTTTACAAATCACTTTTTCGATGTTTTTTAAGGCCTCGAAAACTCCAAAATATATTTGCTCGATGGCAGTTTTCTTTTAAAATCAATTTTATTTTTATATTTTATTTTAAATTTTAACTTTTGTCTATTTCTCGACCACAATTTTGTATATTTTTTTACAAAAAATTGTATATATAAATAATTGTTAAAATTTTTTTAAACAATAAAGACTCTTTCTGTCTCTTTGCTTTTAAATTTATACCCTGTCTCTTACCACTGGTGGGGAAAAACAAGAGTCAATTATAAGGAGCTGGCCTTTCCTCTGAATCTCTTACCACTGGTGGGGGAAAACTGCAGAATTATCGAACGTCCAAAATAAACTGGGTTTTAGTATATAAAATAAAAACAACCGCTTTCATTGAGTTCTAAATTGCAACTGTTCTTTATTTTTCTAAGTCCCTGCTTAGGAAACTAAAATGAAAATCTTATTCTAATCTTATATATGGTCTACACAGAGTCCGCGTCTGCTTCCCTGCGTGGGAGGGCTATCTTTTGGCCCCTGCGTCGGCACTCTTGGTGCAGCGTGATATTTTGGGTAGGCTCAAGTGCCCTGCACTCATAGATTACAAGTGCTAACACTGCACCCTTGTTGGTTTTTAATAGCAGATCATATTTTTGGCACTTAAGCCATTTACATTGTGACACTCGAAATATTACGTGCACTAAGCTCACAAATTCTTAGATTTTATTATTTTATTATTTTATTATTTTCTGAACACTTTTCGACAGCCCTAGTAGGCGCAGTCACTTGAAGTGGTCTTTCTGTATCCACCTTTACTTCTGTTTTGCTGACTTCTAGAGGGCTTTCGAGCCCTAAGAAATCTTCACTGGTATCTTCCTTAAAAATGTCAGCCAACGAATTATCGTGGACGTCTGTGTAGGTAATTGTTATATTTGCCTCCATTTGGTCTTTATCGTTCTCTGGTATATGGAAAACAATCTCATACTTTTGGAGAGCTTTTCTTACAATAGATATAATCTGATTATGAATAAGTATTACTTGACTTTCATGACCAGAAGATACTGATTCTCGGCTTATTGCTATCGCTCTTCTTACTTTGTTGGCGTTAATGACAATTTCGCACAAATGTTTTTCGAGCGTTTCTTTTCTTATGTGTGTTTTTTTGTTAACACACTAATAACTTCTCAAAATCTCGGTCTTTTTATTAGCCAATAATTTTTCTAGTCTAAACCATTGGCTACTCATTAGCCTGATTAGCAATATTTATGCTGCCAGTATTTCGTTGCGGTCGGTAATGGATTCAACTTTTACTTGAGGAATATGCCTTTTTCTGTCAACAAACTCTGGGTGTTCTATAAGTACCCTGTCTAAAGCATCCTAAGTTATAGACATTTTTCTGTGTCGCTATGATAAAATTTGCACTTAGTTCAAAAAGCTTGTATTAAATATTTAGATTCTTTGTTAAAATTAAGATTAATCGATTATAAACTTTCTCATGTAAGCAAAGATATAGAATATTTATATATGTATATATATATAATCGCTTTATTAATTCCTTATGAAAACTGTATTTGTGTTTATCTCCTTTTTTTTAATTTTGTCGAGGGGTTGAGCTCGGCTCATATGCTCTCTATACAAATGTTCTCTTTTGATACATTTTTTTTATATATGTAATGCACTTTAAGCACTACTTGTATCTAGAAAAGCTGATATCTCGGTAACTGTAAGAGATAGAAAGTTCGAATTAAACATGTAGGTTTTTATGATGCTCCCAATGCGAATTGTTTTTTTCCGATCAAGCCACGCCCACTCTAACGCCCACAAAACCCGAAAAAACAAAAATGCACAAATCTTAAGAACTATATGAGCTATAAAAGCACGCCCACTCTAACGCCCACAAACCGCGAAAAACTGTGGCGTCTATAATATTCTTATGAATGCCTTCGTTTGACCTTGTATGACTTATTTCTGTTAACATCTATAGATTTACCAAAGATTTTTCAAATCGGACATTTATTTCGCTATTCATGAAGAAATTAAGGTTATAAGGCCTCACATGGACAGTGACGTCACTAAAAGCATACTCAACATACTTCCTCTGACAATAGGTGGCGCCTCGTGAATTTCGTAGATTTTGTAAAATAGTAACGGGTATCTTATAGTCGCGGCACTCGACTATAGCGTTTCCTATTGTTTTCTATCATGTACTTGGGTTTGAGTTCCTTGGGCTTTCGTATACAGTTTTCTAACGATTCGAATTTTATTGTATTAACATTTAAACTAATTGTTTCAGAGTTTGTATTTAGAAATCGGACTACTGGCATTTTTTGTTTTAAGCTCCACTAACGCTAAACCCAAGGACTTTATAGAACCTTGTCCTATTATAGAACTGTCTAATTCCGGGTACTCTTGATTATATTCTTTGAGTAATGAAATCTCGGCTCCCGTATCTACTAGCAATGTGAAATTTTTGTTGGTTTTTTATTTTCGACTTTTATGAAAAAACTGAGGCTTATATTGATTTTATAGATTCTTACTGTTCTTCTTCCTCTTCTACCGTCAAGAGGTCCTCCTAGTTTTCCTGTGTGACCCTAACATTTCGATTAAGTTATTTCCACGGTTTGAGGAGCTGTGGGTTCCTTGCGGTGTGTTGTGATAATGGCCACGGTTATTGTAATTGCCACGGCCACCACCACGGTTTCTTCTGCCCTGATATATGTTATTTCCTCGGTAAATGTTTTGTTTATACCGAATATTATTATTATAAAATAATACGGCATTCGATTGCCGTGTTGCTTCAGTACAACTTTTGACAAATTTAGTTACGGCTTCGTTCATATTTGTGAACGTTCCCGCCTGCATGATAAGTTTTACCTTATCATTTGAGCAGTTTGTTGTTTGCGTGCTATATTAAGATGTTAATTCTAATGGTAAGCCATCGTATATATAAGCCCCATGTAATTCTCTGGTCAGATCTTCTACTTCTTTGGCATATGCATTTGCCGTTTTGTTTTTCTGCTGCAAATTCATGAGTTTGACTGATAAAACCTCAACCGGCTCTCCTTTGACTGATTTACTCAGCTTTGCCACAATTGTTTCTATTGTGTTCTCCTCTCCAAAGAGGTTGCGAGCATGTCCTTTTAATTTTGACTTTATTAGTTGGTCTGCAGTGTTTTCATATGATTCTTTTATTCCATCTACATGCTCCAAGGCATATAAGAAACTTCGTAGATTTTCGGCTTTGCCGTTAAACTCAGAAATGAGTGAAGCCGCAGTTTTTAAGAATTGGCCATTGGTTTGAGCCATTGTTGCCTTTTCCAAGTCCTCAACTAAACTTGTTAATGTTTTCTGTATCCACCTTTACTTCTGTTTTGCTGACTTCTAGAGGGCTTTCGAACCCTAAGAATCCCGGTCGGTAATGGATTCAACTTTTACTTGAGGAATATGCCTTTTTCTGTCAACAAACTCTGGGTGTTCTATAATTACCCTGTCGCTATGATAAAATTTGCCCTTAGTTCAAAAAGCTTGTATTAAATATTTAAATTCTTTGATAAAAATAAGATTAATCGATTATAAACTTTCTCATGTAAGCATTGTGGTACGGGTGTACCATCCATACCTTTCCAACGGTGGTACAGCCAGCGGGTATTGCTTGTCGTACTATAAAAATAAACTATAGTGGACGGTCCTGCCTATCATGCGTTGTAAATGGTTCTTCTTGTTTTTTTTTTGTGTTGCTTTCTCTAGCTTTGTGGGCCTTCGAATATGTTTGTAGTAATGTTTTCTTTATTTTTGCACTTTTTCGCACTTTAACTTCTCTTTTTATACCCGTTACTCGTAGAGTAAAAGGGTATACTAGATTCGTTGAAAAGTATGTAACAGATAGAAGGAAGCTTTTGCGACCCTATAAAGTATATATATTCTTGATCAGGATCAATAGCGAAGTCGATTGAGCCATGTCCGTCTGTCCGTCCGTCCGTCCGTCCGTCCGTCCGTCCGTATGAACGCTGAGATCTCAGGAACTATAGCAGATACAAAGCTGAGATTAAGCATGAAGATTCTTGAGGTCCCGGGACAGCGCAAGTTTATTACAGCATCCTGCCACGCCCACTCTAACGCCCACAAATCGCAAAAAACTAAAATTGCTGAAATCTCAGGAACTATTGCAGATAGAAAGTTGAAATTCAGAAAGTATAATCTTTAGATGACAGCGCATCTTATAGTGGTACTACTATCCGGCCACACCCATCCATACGCCCACAAGGCTCAAAAGACGGTTTTCGGATTTTCTAGAAAAGCTGATATCTCGGTAACTATAAGAGATAGAAAGTTCGGATCAAGCATGTATGTTTCTATGATGCTCCCAATAGGAATTGTTTTTTTCCGATCACGCCACGCCCACTCTAACGCCCACAAAACCCGAAAAACCAAAAATGCAAAAATCTCAAAAACTATAAAAGCTACACAATGTTGCTTAGGAACACGTATTTAGGAGATGCCTCTGCAACTTGCCACGAAGTTGCATCCGGCCACACCCACTCGAACGCCCACAAACCGCGGAAAACTGTGGAGTCTATAATATTATTATGAATGCCTTCGTTTGACCTTGTGTAACTTATTTCTGTTAATATCTATCGATTTACAAAAGATTTTTCAAATCGGAACATTATTTCGCTATTTATGAAGAAATTAAGGTTATAAGGCTACACATGGGCAGTGACGTCACTATAAGCATACTCAACATACTTCCTCTGACAATAGGTGGCGCCTTGTGAATTTCCACTAGCAAAATTAATATTTTAAAATTGTGTAAAACAGTAACGGGTATCTTATAGTCGCAGCACTCGACTATAGCGTTTCCTCTTGTTTTTTTTTAGAAATATTTTTGTAAGTAAGTAAGTTTTTGTAAGTGTTTTTACTTTTGCACTTTCACTGGTCCTGTCACGGTCGCCATGTATAATGGCAAAATCATAAGACATTATCGTTGTGAGTGGTGTTCTAGACTGAACTTTTATTCGCAAACATTTCTTCGTAGAAGCTAAAAACTGAAGTGAGCAGCGATAGGAGTATATTCATGCATTGGCATATTTGTCTTATGTTTACGTATACCACGAGACGGCCGGATATGAGTGTTAGTTGGTGTAAGAGCCATTCGTCACCGTGGGAATGCATGATCAGCATTTTAGGGCCGGACACTTCAGAAGGGATGTGTTAATTTGTATGGGCACATACAATGTATCTATTAATGTAATTAAAATAGAATTAAAATTATATACTCCTCTCGCTACAGTCTACTGGCTTCGGTTATTTCTACCTGCCTTTTAATAAGGGAAATTTTCTCAGCGGACATCATCTTATTTATTTTTAACTTAAATACAATATGGGGAAATTTATTTTTTTTTAAATTTGACTAAACTGCTGATTCTGTTTTCGCCGGTGTCCGCTGTGGTTGCTGTATGTAGCTTGCTCGATGTCGCTGTTGCTGTCGTTCGTTGTTGTAGATGGTTTCTAGTTGTTGCTGTAGCCTGTTTGTTGTTGTTGCTGCAGCCTGATTGTTTTTGCCGCTGCTGTAGTTGTTGTAGACTGTTTCTTGCCACTTCTGCTGTAGTTGTTGTCGACTTTTTATAGCACGTGAATATTTTGTCGTAGATTTCTTGATTTTCAAGGTATATATATATATATTTTTTGTTTTTAACTGTTAGTTGTCACTATTTAATTTTTGTGGGTTAGATGTTTATTTTTTAAACTTTTGTTGTCACTTTTTTGATGTTTCGTCCTCAAATACGCCAGATTTTACAAATCACTTTTTCGATGTTTTTTAAGGCCTCGAAAACTCCAAAATATATTTACTCGATGGCAGTTTTCTTTTAAAATCAATTTTATTTTTATATTTTATTTTAAATTTTAACTTTTGTCGATTTCTCGACCACAATTTTGTATATATTTTTACAAAAAATTTTATATATAAATAATTGTTACAATTTTTTTAAACAATAAAGACTCTTTCTGTCTCTTTGCTTTTAAATTTATGACAGGGTATAAATTTAAAACCACTGGTGGGGAAAAACAAGAGTCAATTATAAGGAGCTGGCCTTTCCTCTGAATCTCTTACCACTGGTGGGGGAAAACTGCAGAATTGTCGAACGTCCAAAATAAACTGGGTGTTAGTATATAAAATAAAAACAACCGCTTTCATTGAGTTCTAAATTGCAACTGTTCTTTATTTTTCTAAGTCCCTGCTTAGGAAACTAAAATGAAAATCTTATTCTAATCTTATATATGGTCTACACAGAGTCCGCGTCTGCTTCCCTGCGTGGGAGGGCTATCTTTTGGCCCCTGCGTCGGCACTCTTGGTGCAGCGGATATTTTGGGTAGGCTCAAGTGCCCTGCACTCACAGATTACAAGTGCTAACACTGCACCCTGGTTGGTTTTCAATAGCAGATCATAATTTTGGCACTTAATCCATTTACATTGTGACACTCGAAATATGACGTGCACTAAGCTCACAAATTCTTAGATTTTATTATTTTATTATTTTCTGAACACTTTTCGACAGCCCTAGTAGGCGCAGTCACTTGAAGTGGTCTTTCTGTATCCACCTTTACTTCTGTTTTGCTGACTTCTAGAGGGCTTTCGAACCCTAAGAAATCTTCACTGATATCTTCCTTAAAAATGTCAGCCAACGAATTATCGTGGACGTCTGTGTAGGCAATTGTTATATTTGCCTCTATTGGGTCTTTATCGTTCTCTGGTATATGGAAAACAATCTCATACTTTTGGAGAGCTTTTCTTACAATAGATATAATCTGATTATGAATAAGTATTACTTGACTTTCATGACCAGAAGATACTGATTCTCGGCTTATTGCTATCGCTCTTCTTACTTTGTTGGCGTTAATGACAATTTCGCCCAAATGTTTTTCGAGCGTTTCTTTTCTTATGTGTGTTTTTTTGTTAACACACTTATAACTTCTCAAAATCTCGGTCTTTTATTAGCCAATAATTTTTCTAGTCTAAACCATTGGCTACTCATTAGCCTAATTAGCAATATTTATGCTGCCAGTATTTCGTTGCGGTCGGTAATGGATTCAACTTTTACTTGAGGAATATGCCTTTTTCTGTCAACAAACTCTGGGTGTTCTATAAGTACCCTGTCTAAAGCATCCTAAGTTATAGACATTTTTCTGTGTCGCTATGATAAAATTTGCACTTAGTTCAAAAAGCTTGTATTAAATATTTAGATTCTTTGATAAAAATAAGATTAATCGATTATAAACTTTCTCATGTAAGCAAAGATATAGAATATTTATATATGTATATATATATAATCGCTTTATTAATCCCTTATGAAAACTGTATTTGTGTTTATCTCCTTTTTTTTAATTTTGTCGAGGTCTTGAGCTCGGCTCATATGCTCTCTATTCAAATGTTCTCTTTTGATACATTTTTTTATATATGTAATGCACTTTAAGCACTACTTGTATCAACTGAGCTACAGTTATTATTATTAGCAAAATATACATGAAGGTGACAAGAGGAGTGTTGTCAACTATGTCATTACTTACGACATAAGCCGTATTGTCTTTTACTTCTTCCTCTTTTGACCTCCACAGTTCCATTTTTATACCCGTTACTCGTAGAGTAAAAGGGTATACTAGATTCGTTGAAAAGTATGTAACAAATAGAAGGAAGCTTTTGCGACCCTAGAAAGTATATATATTCTTGATCAGGATCAATAGCGAAGTCGATTGAGCCATGTCCGTCTGTCCGTCCGTCCGTCCGTCCGTATGAACGCTGAGATCTCAGGAACTATAGCAGATACAAGGTTGAGATTAAGCATGAAGATTCTTGAGGTCCCGGGACAGCGCAAGTTTATTACAGCATCTTGCCACGCCCACTCTAACGCCCACAAATTGCAAAAAACTAAAATTGCTGAAATCTCAGGAACTATTGCAGTTCGAAAGTTGAAATTCAGAAAGTAGAATCTTTAGATGACAGCGCATCTTAAAGTAGTACTACTATCCGGCCACACCCACCCATACGCCCACAAGGCTCAAAAGACGGTTTTCGGATTTTCTAGAAAAGCTGATATCTTGGTAACTATTCGTAATAGAAAGTTCGGATTAAGCATGTAGGTTTCTATGATACTCCCAATGCGATTTTTTTTTTCCGATCAAGCCACGCCCACTCTAACGCCCACAAAACCCGCCCAAAAAACCAAAAATGCAAAAATCTCAAAAACTATAAAAGCTACACAATTTTGCTTAGGAACACGTATTTAGGAGATGCCTCTGCAACTTGCCACGAAGTTGCATCCGGCCACACCCACTCGAACGCCCACAAACCGCGGAAAACTGTGGAGTCTATAATATTATTATGAATGCCTTCGTTTGACCTTGTGTAACTTATTTCTGTTAATATCTATCGATTTACAAAAGATTTTTCAAATCGGAACATTATTTCGCTATTTATGAAGAAATTAAGGTTATAAGGCTCCACATGGGCAGTGACGTCACTATAAGCATACTCAACATACTTCCTCTGACAATAGGTGGCGCCTTGTGAATTTCCACTAGCAAAATTAATATTTTAAAATTGTGTAAAACAGTAACGGGTATCTTATAGTCGCAGCACTCGACTATAGCGTTTCCTCTTGTTTTTTTTTAGAAATATTTTTGTAAGTAAGTAAGTTTTTGTAAGTGTTTTTACTTTTGCACTTTCACTGGTCCTGTCACGGTCGCCATGTATAATGGCAAAATCATAAGACATTATCGTTGTGAGTGGTGTTCTAGACTGAACTTTTATTCGCAAACATTTCTTCGTAGAAGCTAAAAACTGAAGTGAGCAGCGATAGGAGTATATTCATGCATTGGCATATTTGTCTTATGTTTACGTATACCACGAGACGGCCGGATATAAGTGTTAGTTGGTGTAAGAGCCATTCGTCACCGTGGGAATGCATGATCAGCATTTTAGGGCCGGCTCGTTGGCCGGACACTTGAGAAGGGATGTGTTAATTTGTATGGGCACATACAATGTATCTATTAATGTAATTAAAATAGAATTAAAATTATATACTCCTCTCGCTACAGTCTACTGGCTTCGGTTATTTCTACCTGCCTTTTAATAAGGGAAATTTTCTCAGCGGACATCATCTTATTTATTTTTAACTTAAATACAATATGGGGAAATTTATTTTTTTTTAAATTTGACTAAGCTGCTGATTCTGTTTTCGCCGGTGTCCGCTGTGGTTGCTGTATGTAGCTTGCTCGATGTCGCTGTTGCTGTCGTTCGTTGTTGTAGATGGTTTCTAGTTGTTGCTGTAGCCTGTTTGTTGTTGTTGCTGCAGCCTGATTGTTTTTGCCGCTGCTGTAGTTGTTGTAGACTGTTTCTTGCCACTTCTGCTGTAGTTGTTGTCGACTTTTTATAGCGCGTGAATATTTTGTCGTAGATTTCTTGATTTTCAAGGTATATATAAATATATATTTTTTTTTTAACTGTTAGTTGTCACTATTTAATTTTTGTGGGTTAGATGTTTATTTTTTAAACTTTTGTTGTCACTTTTTTGATGTTTCGTCCTCAAATACGCCAGATTTTACAAATCACTTTTTCGAAGTTTTTTAAGGCCTCGAAAACTCCAAAATATATTTGCTCGATGGCAGTTTTCTTTTAAAATCAATTTTATTTTTATATTTTATTTTAAATTTTAACTTTTGTCGATTTCTCGACCACAATTTTGTATATATTTTTACAAAAAATTTTATATATAAATAATTGTTAAAATTTTTTTAAACAATAAAGACTCTTTCTGTCTCTTTGCTTTTAAATTTATACCCTGTCTCTTACCACTGGTGGGGAAAAACAAGAGTCAATTATAAGGAGCTGGCCTTTCCTCTGAATATCTTACCACTGGTGGGGGAAAACTGCAGAATTGTCGAACGTCCAAAATAAACTGGGTGTTAGTATATAAAATAAAAACAACCGCTTTCATTGAGTTCTAAATTGCAACTGTTCTTTATTTTTCTAAGTCCCTGCTTAGGAAACTAAAATGAAAATCTTATTCTAATCTTATATATGGTCTACACAGAGTCCGCGTGTGCTTCCCTGCGTGGGAGGGCTATCTTTTGACCCCTGCGTCGGCACTCTTGGTGCAGCGGATATTTTGGGTAGGCTCAAGTGCCCTGCACTCACAGATTACAAGTGCTAACACTGCACCCTGGTTGGTTTTCAATAGCAGATCATAATTTTGGCACTTAATCCATTTAGATTGTGACACTCGAAATATGACGTGCACTAAGCTCACAAATTCTTAGATTTTATTATTTTATTATTTTCTGAGCACTTTTCGACAGCCCTAGTAGGCGCAGTCACTTGAAGTGGTCTTTCTGTATCCACCTTTACTTCTGTTTTGCTGACTTCTAGAGGGCTTTCGAACCCTAAGAAATCTTCACTGGTATCTTCCTTAAAAATGTCAGCCAACGAATTATCGTGGACGTCTGTGTAGGCAATTGTTATATTTGCCTCTATTGGGTCTTTATCGTTCTCTGGTATATGGAAAACAATCTCATACTTTTGGAGAGCTTTTCTTACAATAGATATAATCTGATTATGAATAAGTATTACTTGACTTTCATGACCAGAAGATACTGATTCTCGGCTTATTGCTATCGCTCTTCTTACTTTGTTGGCGTTAATGACAATTTCGCCCAAATGTTTTTCGAGCGTTTCTTTTCTTATGTGTGTTTTTTTGTTAACACACTTATAACTTCTCAAAATCTCGGTCTTTTATTAGCCAATAATTTTTCTAGTCTAAACCATTGGCTACTCATTAGCCTAATTAGCAATATTTATGCTGCCAGTATTTCGTTGCGGTCGGTAATGGATTCAACTTTTACTTGAGGAATATGCCTTTTTCTGTCAACAAACTCTGGGTGTTCTATAAGTACCCTGTCTAAAGCATCCTAAGTTATAGACATTTTTCTGTGTCGCTATGATAAAATTTGCACTTAGTTCAAAAAGCTTGTATTAAATATTTAGATTCTTTGATAAAATTAAGATTAATCGATTATAAACTTTCTCATGTAAGCAAAGATATAGAATATTTATATATGTATATATATATAATCGCTTTATTAATCCCTTATGAAAACTGTATTTGTGTTTATCTCCTTTTTTTTAATTTTGTCGAGGTCTTGAGCTCGGCTCATATGCTCTCTATACAAATGTTCTCTTTTGATACATTTTTTTATATATGTAATGCACTTTAAGCACTACTTGTATCAACTGAGCTACAGTTATTATTATTAGCAAAATATACATGAAGGTGACAAGAGAAGTGTTGTCAACTATGTCATTACTTACGACATAAGCCGTATTGTCTTTTACTTCTTCCTCTTTTGACCTCCACAGTTCCATTTTTATACCCGTTACTCGTAGAGTAAAAGGGTATACTAGATTCGTTGAAAAGTATGTAACAAATAGAAGGAAGCTTTTGCGACCCTAGAAAGTATATATATTCTTGATCAGGATCAATAGCGAAGTCGATTGAGCCATGTCCGTCTGTCCGTCCGTCCGTATGAACGCTGAGATCTCAGGAACTATAGCAGATACAAGGTTGAGATTAAGCATGAAGATTCTTGAGGTCCCGGGACAGCGCAAGTTTATTACAGCATCCTGCCACGCCCACTCTAACGCCCACAAATTGCAAAAAACTAAAATTGCTGAAATCTCAGGAACTATTGCAGTTCGAAAGTTGAAATTCAGAAAGTAGAATCTTTAGATGACAGCGCATCTTAAAGTAGTACTACTATCCGGCCACACCCACCCATACGCCCACAAGGCTCAAAAGACGGTTTTCGGATTTTCTAGAAAAGCTGATATCTCGGTAACTATTCGTAATAGAAAGTTCGGATTAAGCATGTAGGTTTCTATGATACTCCCAATGCGAATTTTTTTTTCCGATCAAGCCACGCCCACTAACGCCCACAAAACCCGAAAAACCAAAAATGCAAAAATCTCAAAAACTATAAGAGCTACACAATTTTGCATAGAAACACATATTTAGTAGATGCCTCTGCAACTTGCCACGAAGTTGCATTTGGCCACGCCCACTCTAACGCCTACAAACCGCGGAAAACTGTGGCGTCTATAATATTATTATGAATGCCTTCGTTTGACCTTGTATAACTTATTTCTGTTAATATCTATCGATTTACTAAAGGTTTTTCAAATCGGAACATTATTTCGCTATTTATGAAGAAATTAAGGTTAGAAGGCCTCACATGGGCAGTGACGTCACTATAAGCATACTCAACATACTTCCTCTGACAATAGGTGGCGCATTGTGAATTTTCACTAGCAAAATAATATTTTAAAATTTTGTAAAACAGTAACGGATATCTTATAGTCCCGGCACTCGACTATAGGGTTTCCTCTTGTTACTTTTTGATTTTGATTAAGATTTTTATGAATGTAGAGGGGATAAGATATTTAGTGAACCTATAAATGGTGTGGTTAATAAGTGCACAACTTTTAGTTTACATATCATCAAAATTCAAGTTACAATAGCTGTTCTTATATTGAGCTTACACCAAAAGTTGTGTGTTAGTACATGAGTTTATGTGAAATGTTAATAAACTTAAATATCGCACCCCGCGTAAACGCGTTGCAAGTGTTAAAAAAAATCAAGCGGTGAACTAATTACTTAGTCCGCTTCTTCTTCTCCCGGTGGAGAAGGCAATTTAATTCCTTTAGTCGCCGTTTCAATTTTTCCTGGTTAGCTTGGGGTCTTCCTTCCTTCAAGTCTCCGATGATCACCGCTCGGTCTTTTAGGAGTTTATTTCGCTTTCCGCCCCTTTGTTTATATTTCGGGGGTGCAGTTTTTGGTATTTGCGTTATGGTCGTCCCTGTCCTGAGCTCGGTGACTCTCCCTCGCTGCTTGCCTTGCTTTATATTTGGCAATGGTCAAAGGGCTGCTCCTTCGGCTGCGTCTCCAGTGCCTCTTGAAGTGAGGGTTTGTCGTTTTGTGGTACGGGTGTACCATCCATACCTTTCCAACGGTGGTACAGCCAGCGGATATTGCTTGCCGTACTATTACTTCTTTTTTAATCCCAGATCGTTGACATAGTGGACGGTCCTGCCTATCATGCGTTGTAAATGGTTCATCTTGTTTTTTTTTTGTTGCTTTATCTAGCTTAGTGGACCTTCGAATATGTTTGTAGTAATGTTTTCTTTATTTTTGCACTTTTTCGCACTTTAACTTCTCTTTTTATACCCGTTACTCGTTGAGTAAAAGGGTATACTAGATTCGTTGAAAAGTATGTAACAGATAGAAGGAAAGTATATATATTCTTGATCAGAATCAATAGCGAAGTCGATTGAGCCATGTCCGTCTGTCCGTCCGTCCGTCCGTCCGTCCGTCCGTCCGTATGAACGCTGAGATCTCAGGAACTATAACAGATACAAGGTTGAGATTAACCATGAAGATTCTTGAGGTCCCGGGACAGCGCAAGTTTATTACAGCATCCTGCCACGCCCACTCTAACGCCCACAAATCGCAAAAAACTAAAATTGCTGAAATCTCAGGAACTATTGCAGTTAGAAAGTTGAAATTCAGAAAGTATAATCTTTAGATAGACAGCGCACACCACACCCACCCATACGCCCACAAGGCTCAAAAGACAGTTTTCGGATTTTCTAGAAAAGCTGATATCTCGGTAACTGTAAGAGATAGAAAGTTCGAATTAAACATGTAGGTTTTTATGATGCTCCCAATGCGAATTGTTTTTTTCCGATCAAGCCCACTCTAACGCCCACAAAACCCGAAAAAACAAAAATGCACAAATCTTAAAAACTATATGAGCTACAAAAGCTACAAAGCTGCTTAGGAACTAGTATTTAAGAGATCCCTCTGCAACTTTCCACGGAGTTGCATCTTGACACGCCCACTCTAACGCCCACAAACCGCGAAAAACTGTGGCGTCTATAATATTATTATGAATGCCTTCGTTTGACCTTGTATAACTTATTTCTGTTAAAATCTATAGATTTACCAAAGATTTTTCAAATCGGACATTTATTTCGCTATTTATGAAGAAATTAAGGTTATAAGGCCTCACATGGACAGTGACGTCACTATAAGCATACTCAACATACTTCCTCTGACAATAGGTGGCGCCTCGTGAATTTCCACTAGCAAAATAATATATTAAAATTTTGTAAAATAGTAACGGGTATCTTATAGTCGCGGCACTCGACTATAGCGTTTCCTCTTGTTTTTTTTTTTTGTTTTAGAAATATTTATGTAAGTAAGTAAGTTTTTGTAAGTGTTTTTACCTTTGCACTTTCACTGGTCCTGTCACGGTCGCCATGTAATAATGGCAAAATCATAAGACATTATCGTTGTGAGTGGTATTCCAGACTGAACTTTTATTCGCAAACATTTCTTCGTAGAAGCTAAAAACTGAAGTGAGCAGCGATAGGAGTATATTCATGCATTGGCATATTTGTCTTCTGTTTACGTATACCACGAGACGGCCGGCTATAAGTGTTAGTTGGTGTAAGAGCCATTCGTCACCGTGGGAATGCATGATCAGCATTTTAGGGCCGGCTCGTTGGCCGGACACTTGAGAAGGGATGTGTTAATTTGTATGGGCACATACAATGTATGTATTTATGTAATTAAAATAGAATTAAAATTATATACTCCTCTCGCTACAGTCTACTGGCTTCGGTTATTTCTACCTGCCTTTTAATAAGGGAAATTTTCTCAGCAGACATCATCTTATTTATTTTTAACTTAAATACAATATGGGGAAAATATTTTTTTTTAAATTTGACTAAGCTGCTGATTCTGTTTTCGCCGGTGTCCGCTGTGGTTGCTGTAGCTTGCTCGATGTCGCTGCTGCTGTCGTTCGTTGTTGTAGATGGTTTCTAGTTGTTGCTGTAGCCTGTTTGTTGTTGATGCTGCAGCCTGATTGTTTTTGCCGCTGCTGTAGTTGTTGTAGACTGTTTCTTGCCACTTCTGCTGTAGTTGTTGTCGACTTTTTATAGCGCGTGAATATTTTGTCGTAGATTTCTTGATTTTCAAGGTATATATATATATATATTTTTTTAAACTGTTAGTTGTCACTATTTAATTTTTGTGGGTTAGATGTTTATTTTTTAAACTTTTGTTGTCACTTTTTTGATGTTTCGTCCTAGAATACGCCAGATTTTACAAATCACTTTTTCGATGTTTTTTAAGGCCTCGAAAACTCCAAAATATATTTGCTCGATGGCAGTTTTCTTTTAAAATCAATTTTATTTTTATATTTTATTTTAAATTTTAACTTTTGTCGATTTCTCGACCACAATTTTGTATATATTTTTACAAAAAATTTTATATATAAATAATTGTTAAAATTTTTTTAAACAATAAAGACTCTTTCTGTCTCTTTGCTTTTAAATTTATACCCTGTCTCTTACCACTGGTGGGGAAAAACAAGAGTCAATTATAAGGAGCTGGCCTTTCCTCTGAATCTCTTACCACTGGTGGGGGAAAACTGCAGAATTGTCGAACGTCCAAAATAAACTGGGTGTTAGTATATAAAATAAAAACAACCGCTTTCATTGAGTTCTAAATTGCAACTGTTCTTTATTTTTCTAAGTCCCTGCTTAGGAAACTAAAATGAAAATCTTATTCTAATCTTATATATGGTCTACACAGAGTCCGCGTGTGCTTCCCTGCGTGGGAGGGCTATCTTTTGACCCCTGCGTCGGCACTCTTGGTGCAGCGGATATTTTGGGTAGGCTCAAGTGCCCTGCACTCACAGATTACAAGTGCTAACACTGCACCCTGGTTGGTTTTCAATAGCAGATCATAATTTTGGCACTTAATCCATTTACATTGTGACACTCGAAATATGACGTGCACTAAGCTCACAAATTCTTAGATTTTATTATTTTATTATTTTCTGAACACTTTTCGACAGCCCTAGTAGGCGCAGTCACTTGAAGTGGCCTAGCATCGATCACAATAATATAATAAAGATCTTCAGGGCGTGTAAGTGGTGGAACCTTAGATATAAATACGGAGTACAAATCTGAGATAAGCATAGATCCGAAACTAGCCATGTTTCGGTAAAAACGCTTATTTTTGATGCAAAAGAAAGACTCTCAGAAAACAAAGTTGGAAGCTTAGTACGCAACCCCCTTGTGTTCTGATAGGAAAAAAAGGAGAGAAGATGGTAGTTTTTTGCAGATGGTTGCTCAGTGGCTTTTTTCTGAGGGAGTTTTACCGCCGCAGCTCGTTTAATTTTCTTTTCTTTGTGTACCGGTCGATGTTCTCGGACGAAAATGTGATCCGGCCAGAACTTGGTTGAGTACATTTTGTCAAATTCCACCCAGGGGACGCGTGTCTTGAATGATGATACTTTCCCATTATAAAGATATTTAAATTTAGTTTTGTCCTCCACCTTGATGTCGGCTTTCGTTCTGGATTGAATGTAAGCTAATACGCCTGACTCACACATATCATCGGAAAGCCGGGAAAATAATATATGTTTCTTAGGTGGGATTACCTTTAGGGGCTTTGATGCGGATAGTCCGGGCACGGAATTCTCCTGCAATGTATCAGGTCGGTTGATGTTAATGGAAATTGGCTCTATAGGAGCCAATAAGCTTGAAGCAGACACACTATCTAACGATTTCATACTATCATATCCAGAAAATTCGCATGTCGAAACAGCTGCGCCGACACTTCAGTGTTCTGATTGTATGAAGTAGGAGGGAGAAGGATACTGGTCATCTGCAGCATACATGAGTTTGATTTTTTCGCTTTGGAGACATTTCGCTTTGGACATTATTAAATTGAGTGTCCAGCAGTAGCTAGAACATAGGACATAGGCTGATTATAATACATCAGTTTTACATTTAGCTGACTTGATTTTAAAATTTTAAATACTTGTATGCACGGATACTCGGTATGTATGTGTGCGCCTGAGTCAGGTATTCAATAAGATCCTCCCTCCATTGGTTTTCTGGAAGACGTGACCCTTTGCTATCTCTTGGATGAGTCCACCCGAGAACTCACTCCTACCCTCAAGTGTGCGCTCAGGTCTGCTTGTGCGTGGAGGTGTGAACTGACCCCAACCCTCAAGTGTGTGCTGATATCTGCTTGTGCGCGGAGGTGTGAAAATTTATTTTTAAGCGTTTTAATGAAAAGTTGCAGTTTTTAACTTACAATCATATAAAGCATACCACGGGAAAGGGCTTGAAAAATGCTTTCCAATGACACCTTCCTTTTCCTTACTTATTCAGCTTGAAGTGTGCTCAAACGTTTGATTTGAATGAGTCTGAGCCTAGCCTGTTTCCAAATGATGATTACATTTTTAATGAGATAATGGAAAATGAACCACAGACAAAATATCAACAACTTATGGGTGACGCACAGCATAAAGTTTTAATGGATGTTCTCTTTAGATTAGATTCCTAATATTTGTATATTCGTCTAAAAACATTATGAAATAAAAACACGTTATATAAATTCAATATTTAAAGTTCTTGTTCTTTATTAGATATTTCTCTTTCGTTTTATTTATACTTTTTAATTCAGCATCGTGCATCAATATCATGTGCATATTAAAATCGTCTCGCAGCCAAAATTTCCGAACATCAGTACAGAAATAACAGTAGTAATAAAAGGACTTTGATTTTGTATAGCTAAAGTTTGTTTACTTTTAAGGTATGAACTTTTAGACAGACTGACAGACTGACAGACTGACAGACTGACAGACTGACAGACTGACAGGACTGACGACTGGCTGACAGGCGAGCAGACTGACAGACTGACAGACTGACAGACTGACAGACTGACAGACTGACAGACTGACAGACTGACAGACTGACAGACTGACAGACTGACAGACTGACAGACTGACAGACTGACAGACTGACAGACTGACAGACTGACAGACTGACAGACTGACAGACTGACAGACTGACAGACTGACAGACTGACAGACTGACAGACTGACAGACTGACAGACTGACAGACTGACAGACTGACAGACTGACAGACGGACAGACTGACAGACTGACAGACTGACAGACTGACAGACTGACAGACTGACAGACTGACAGACTGACAGACTGACAGACTGACAGACTGACAGACTGACAGACTGACAGACTGACAGACTGACAGACTGACAGACTGACACACTGACAGACTGACAGGCGACACTGACAGACTGACAGACTGACAGACTGACAGACTGACAGACTGACAGACTGACAGACTGACAGACTGACAGACTGACAGACTGACAGACTGACAGACTGACAGACTGACAGACTGACAGACTGACAGACTGACAGACTGACAGACTGACGACCGACGGGCAGACGGACAGACGACAGAGACGGACAGGCTGACAGACCGACAGACTGACGACTGACAGACTGGACAGACTGACAGACTGACGACTGACAGACTGACAGACTGACAGACTGACAGACTGACAAACTGACAGACTGACAGACTGACAGACTGACAGACGGACAGACTGACAGACTGACAGACTGACAGACTGACAGACTGACAGACTGACAGACTGACAGACTGACAGACTGACAGACCGACCGAGCAGACTGACAGACGGCAGACTGAGGAACTGACAGACTGACAGACTGACAGACTGACAGACTGACAGACTGACAGACTGACAGACTGACGGGCTGACAGACTGACAGACTGACAGGCTGACAGACTGACGAGGGCGGAGCAGACTGACAGACTGACAGACTGACAGACTGACAGACTGACAGACTGACGGGCAGACTGACAGACTGACAGGCGGCGGGCGACGACGGAGCTGACGACTGACAGACGACAGGGCGAGACAGACTGACGGGCTGACGGGCTGACAGACTGACAGACTGACAGACTGACGAGACTGACAGACTGACAGACTGACAGGACTGACAGACTGACAGACTGACAGACTGACAGACTGACAGACTGACAGACTGACAGACTGACGGGCGACTGACAGACCGAGCCGGGACTGGACAGACTGACAGGCTGACAGACGGACAGACTGACAGACTGACAGACTGACAGACTGACAGACTGACAGACGAGCTGAGGACTGACGGCGGCGGGCTGACGAGACTGACGGGCGAGCGGGCGACGGAGCGGCAGACTGACAGGCGGCAGACGACGGGCTGAGGCGGCGGGCCGAGCTGGCCGGGCGGCGGGCAAACAGGCGGAGACAGGCTGACAGGCGAACCGGGCTGACAGACGGACAGGCGACGGGCGGCAGGCAGCGGGCGGCGGGCTGACGGGCGGCAACGGGCGGCGGGCGGCAGGCGGCGGGCGGCCGGGCGGCCGGCAGGCCGACGGGCTGACGGGCGGCGGGCTGACGGGCGGCAGGCGGCAGGCGGCGGGCCCGACAGGCGACGGGCGGCAGGCGACGGGCTGACGGGCCTGACGGGCGGCGGGCGGCGGGCGGCAGGCTGACAGGCGGCGGGCGGCGGGCGACAACTGACAGGCGGCGGGCTGACGGGCGGCGCGGAGGCGGCCGGCGGGCGAAGGCGGCAGGCGGCAGGCGGCGGGCGGCAGGCGGCAGGCGACGGCGGCGGGCGGCAGGCGGCAGGCGGCAGGCGGCGGGCGGCAGGCGGCAGGCGGCAGGCGGCAGGCGGCGGGCGGCAGGCGGCGGGCGGCGGGCGGCAGGCGGGCGGCAGGCGGCAGGCGGCAGGCGGCAGGCGGCCGCAGGCGGCAGGCGGCGGGCGGCAGGCGGCTGCCAGGCGGCGGGCGGCAGGCGGCGGGCGGCAGGCGGCAGGCGGCGGGCGGCGCAGGCGGCAGGCGGCAGGCTGACGGGCGGCAGGCGGCAGGCGGCAGGCGGCAGGCGGCAGGCGGCAGGCGGCAGGCTGACGGCGGGCAGGCGGCGTGACGGCAGGCGGCAGGCGGCGGGCGGCGGGCGGCGGGCGGCAGGCGGCAGGCGGCAGGCGGCCGGCGGCAGGCGGCAGGCGGCAGGCGGCAGGCGGGCGGCGAGGCGGCAGGCGGCGGGCGGCAGGCGGCAGGCGGCGCCGGCGGCAGGCGGCAGGCGGCAGGCGGCGGGCGGCCAGGCGGCGGGCGCGGCACGGGCGGCAGGCGGCGGGCGGCGGGCGACGAGCGGCAGGCGACAGGCAGCCAACAGGCGGCAGGCGGCAGGCTGCAGGCGGCAGGCGGCAGGCGGCTCGGAGGCGGCAGGCGGCAGGCAGCAGGCGGCAGGCGGCAGGCGGCAGGCGGCGGCAGGCGGCAGGCGGCAGGCGGCCAGGCAGCAGGCGGCAGGCGGCAGAGCGGCAGGCGGCCAGCGGCGGGCGGCGCCGGCGGGCGGCAGGCGGCGGGCGGCAGGCGGCAGGCGACGGGCGGCAGGCGACAGGCAACAGGCGGCAGGCGGCAGGCGGCCAGGCGGCAGGCGGCGGCAGGCAACAAGCGGCAGGCGGCAGGCGGCAGGCGGCAGGCGGACAGGCGGCAGGCGGCGGGCGGCAGGCGGCAGGCGGCAGGCGGCAGGCGGCAGGCGGCGGGCGGCAGGCGACAGGCAGGCACCGGCAACGGCTGACAGGCGGCCAGGCGGCAGGCGCGGGCGGCAGGCGGCGGCAGGCGGCGGGCGGCAGGCAGGCGGCAGGCGGCAGGCGGCAGGCGGCAGGCGGCAGGCGCGCGGGCGGCAGGCGGCAGGCGGCGGGCGGCAGGCGGCGGCGGGCGGCAGGCGGCAGGCGGCGGGCGGCAGGCGGCAGGCGGCAGGCGGCAGGCGGCAGGCGGCAGGCGGCGGCAGGCGGCAGGCGGACAGGCGGCAGGCGGCAGGCGGCAGGCGGCAGGCGGCAGGCGGCAGGCGGCGGGCGGCAGGCGGCGGCGGCAGGCGGCAGGCGGCAGGCGGCAGGCGGCGGGCGGCAGGCGGCAGGCGGCGGGCGGCAGGCGGCAGGCGGCAGGCGGCAGGCGGCGGGCGGCGGGCGGACAGGCGGCAGGCGGCGGGCGGCAGGCGGCAGGCGGCGGGCGGCAGGCGGCAGGCGGCGGGCGGCAGGCGGCGCAGGCTGCAGGCGGCAGGCGGCAGGCGGCAGGCGGCAGGCGGCGGCGGCTGGGCAGGCGGGCGGCAGGCGGCAGGCGACGGGCAGGCGGGCAGGCGGCAGGCGGCAGGCGGCAGGCGACAGGCGGCAGGCGGCAGGCGGCAGGCGGCAGGCGGCAGGCGGCGCAGGCGGCAGGCGGCAGGCGGCAGGCGGCAGGCGGCGGGCGGCAGGCGGCAGGCGGCAGGCGGGCGGCAGGCGGCAGGCGGCAGGCGGCAGGCGGCAGGCGCAGGCGGCAGGCGGCGGGCGGCAGGCGGCAGGCGGCAGGCGGCAGGCGGCAGGCGGCAGGCGGCGGCGGCAGGCGGCAGGCGGCGGGCGGCAGGCGGCTGGCGGCAGGCTGGCAGGCGGCAGGCGGCAGGCGGCAGGCGGCGGGCGGCAGGCGGCAGGCGGCAGGCGGCAGGCGGCAGGCGGCAGGCAGGCGGCAGGCGGCGGGCGGCAGGCGGCGGGCGGCAGGCGGCAGGCGGCAGGCGGCAGGCGGCAGGCGGCAGGCGGCAGGCGGCAGGCGGCAGGCGGCAGGCGGCAGGCGGCAGGCGGCAGGCAGCAGGCGGCAGGCTGAGCAGGCAACAGGCGGCAGGCGGCAGGCGGCAGGCGACAGGCAACAGGCGGCAGGCGGCAGGCGGCAGGCGGCAGGCGGCAGGCGGCAGGCGGCAGGCGGCAGGCGACAGGCGGCAGGCGGCAGGCGGCAGGCGGCAGGCGGCGGCAGGCGGCAGGCAACAGGCGACAGGCGGCAGGCGGCAGGCAGCAGGCGGCAGCTGACAGGCAGCAACAGGCGACAGGCGGCAGGCAGCAGGCGGCAGGCGGCAGGCAGCAGGCAACAGGCGACAGGCGACAGGCGGCAGGCAGCAGGCGGCGGGCGGCAGGCGGCAGGCGGCAGGCGGCAGGCGGCGGGCGGCCAGGGCGGCAGGCGGGCAAGCGGCAGGCGGCGGCGGCAGGCGGCAGGCGGCCAGGCGGCAGGCGGCGGGCGGCAGGCTGACAGGCGACAGGCGCGGCAGGCGGCAGGCGGCAGGCGGCAGGCGGCAGGCGGCAGGCGGCAGGCGGCCAGGCGGCAGGCGGCAGGCGGCAGGCGGCAGGCGGCAGGCGGCAGGCGGCAGGCGGCCAGGCGGCAGGCGGCAGGCGGCAGGCGGCAGGCGGCAGGCGGCAGGCGGCAGGCGGCAGGCGGCAGGCGGCAGGCGGCAGGCGGCAGGCGGCAGGCGGCAGGCGGCAGGCGGCAGGCGGCGACAGGCGGCAGGCGGCAGGCGGCAGGCGGCGGGCAGGCGGCAGGCGGCAGGCGGCAGGCGGCAGGCGGCAGGCGGCGGGGCGGCAGGCGGCAGGCGGCAGGCGGCGCGGGCGGCAGGCGGCAGGCGGCAGGCGGCAGGCGGCAGGCGGCAGGCGGCAGGCGGCAGGCGGCAGGCGGCGGGCGGCAGGCGGCCGGCGGCGGGCGGGGCGGCAGGCGGCGGCAGGCGGCAGGCGGCAGGCGGCGGAGGCGGCAGGCGGCAGGCGGCAGGCGGCAGGCGGCAGGCGGCAGGCGGCAGGCGGCAGGCGGCAGGCGGCAGGCGGCAGGCGGCAGGCGGCAGGCGGCTGGGCGGCAGGCGGCAGGCGGCAGGCGGCAGGCGGCAGGCGGCAGGCGGCAGGCGACAGGCGGCAGGCGGCAGGCGGCAGGCGGCAGGCGGCAGGCGGCGGCAGGCGGCAGGCTGGCAGGCGGCGGAGGCGGCAGGCGGCAGGCGGCGGGCGGCAGGCGGCAGGCGGCAGGCGGCAGGCGGCGGCAGGCGGCTGGGCGGCGAGGCGGCAGGCGGCAGGCGGCAGGCGGCAGGCGGCAGGCGACAGGCGGCCAGGCGGCAGGCGGCGGGCGGCAGGCGGCAGGCGGCAGGCGGCAGGCGGGCGACGGGCGGCAGGCGGCAGGCGGCAGGCGGCAGGCGGCAGGCGGCAGGCGGCAGGCGGCGGGCGGCGGCAAGGCGGCGGGCGGCAGGCGGCAGGCGGCAGGCGGCAGGCGGCAGGCGGCAGGCGGCAGGCCCGGCAGGCGGCAGGCGGCAGGCGGCAGGCGGCAGGCGGCAGGCGGCAGGCGGCAGGCGGCAGGCGGCAGGCGGCAGGCGGCAGGCGGCAGGCGGCAGGCGGCAGGCGGCAGGCAACAGGCGGCGGGCGGCAGGCGGCAGGCGGCGGCAGGCGGCAGGCGGCGGGCGGCAGGCGGCAGGCGGACAGGCGGCAGGCGGCAGGCGGCAGGCGGCAGGCGGCAGGCGGCAGGCGGCAGGCGGCGGCAGGCGGCAGGCGGCAGGCGGCAGGCGGCAGGCGGCAGGCGGCAGGCGGCAGGCGGCAGGCGGCAGGCGGCAGGCGGCAGGCGGCAGGCGGCAGGCGGCGGCAGGCGGCAGGCGGGGCGGCAGGCGGCAGGCGGCAGGCGGCAGGCGGCAGGCGGCAGGCGGCCCAGGCTGACAGGCGGCAGGCGGCAGGCGGCAGGCGGCGGCGGCAGGCGGCGGCAGGCGGCAGGCGGCAGGCGGCAGGCGGCAGGCGGCAGGCGGCAGGCGGCCGGCAGGCGGAAGCAGGCGCAGGCAAAGGCGACAGGGCGGACAGGCTGACAGGCGGCAGGCGGCAGGCGGCAGGCGGCAGGCAACAGGCGGCAGGCGGCAGGCGGCAGGCGGCAGGCGGCAGGCGGCAGGCGGCAGGCACAGGCAACAGGCGGCAGGCGGCGACGGCAGGCGGCAGGCGGCAGGCGGCAGGCGGCAGGCGGCAGGCGGCAGGCGGCAGGCGGCAGGCGGCAGGCGGCAGGCGGCAGGCGGCAGGCGGCAGGCGGCAGGCGGCAGGCGGCAGGCGGCGGGCGGCAGGCGGCAGGCGGCGGGCTGCAGGCGGCAGGCGGCAGGCGGCCGGGCGGACAGGCGGACAGGCGGCAGGCGGCAGGCGGCAGGCGGGGCGGCAGGCGGCAGGCGGCAGGCGGCAGGCGGCAGGCGGCAGGCGGCAGGCGGCAGGCGGCGAGGCGGACAGGCGGCAGGCAACGGGCGACGGGCGGACAGGCGGCAGGCGGCAGGCGGCAGGCGGCGGGCGGCGGGCGGCAGGCGGCAGGCGGCAGGCGGCGGGCGGACAGGCGGCCCAGGCGGCAGGCGGCAGGCGGCAGGCGGCAGGCGGCAGGCGGCAGGCGGCAGGCGGCAGGCGGCGGCAGGCGGCAGGCGGCAGGCGGCAGGCGGCAGGCGGCAGGCGGCAGGCGGCAGGCGGCAGGCGGCAGGCGGCAGGCGGCAGGCGGCGGGCTGACAGGCGGCAGGCGGCAGGCGGCAGGCGGCAGGCGGACAGGCGGCAGGCTGACGGGCGGCAGGCGGCAGGCAACAGGCGGCAGGCGGCAGGCGGCAGGCGACGCAGGCGGCGGCGGCGGACAGGCGGCAGGCAGCAGGCAACAGGCGGCGGGCGGCAGGCGGCAGGCGGGCGGCAGGCCAGGCGGCAGGCGGCAGGCGGCAGGCGGCAGGCGGCAGGCGGCAGGCGGCAGGCGGCAGGCAGCAGGCGGCAGGCGGCAGGCGGCGGCAGGCGGCAGGCGGCAGGCGGCAGGCAACAGGCGGGGCAACAGGCGGCAGGCGGCAGGCGGCAGGCGGCAGACGGGCGGCAGGCTGACAGGCGGCAGGCGGCAGGCAGGGCGGCAGGCGGCAGGCGGCAGGCGGCAGGCGGCAGGCGGCAGGCGGCAGGCGGCAGGCGGCAGGCGGCAGGCGGCAGGCGGCAGGCGGCAGGCGACAGGCGGCAGGCGGACAGGCGGCAGGCGGCAGGCGGCAGGCGGCAGGCGGCAGGCGGCAGGCGGCAGGCGGCGGGCGGCGGGCGGCAGGCGGCAGGCGGCAGGCGGCAGGCGACAGGCGGCAACGGCGGCAGGCGGCAGGCGGCAGGCGGCAGGCGGCAGGCGGCAGGCGGCAGGCGGCAGGCGGCTGGGCGGCAGGCGGCGACAGGCGGACAGGCGGCAGGCGGCAGGCGACAGGCGGCAGGCAGCAGGCGGCAGGCGGCAGGCGGCAGGCGGCAGGCGGCAGGCGGCAGGGCGGCGGGCAGGCAGGCGGCAGGCGGCAGGCGGACAGGCGGCAGGCGGCAGGCGGCGGGGCGGCAGGCGGCGGGCAGGGCAGGCTGACAGGCGGCAGGCGGCAGGCGGCAGGCGGCAGGCGGCGGCAGGCGGCAGGCGAGCAGGCGGCAGGCGGCAGGCGGCAGGCGGCAGGCGGCAGGCGGCAGGCGGCAGGCGGCAGGCGGCAGGCGGCAGGCGGCAGGCGGCAGGCGGCAGGCGGCAGGCGGCAGGCGGCAGGCGGACGGCAGGCGGCAGGCGGCAGGCGGCAGGCGGCAGGCGGCAGGCGGCAGGCGGCAGGCGGCAGGCGACAGGCGGCAGGCGGCAGGCGGCAGGCGGCAGGCAGCAGGCGGCAGGCGGCAGGCGGCAGGCGGCAGGCGACGGCAGGCGGCAGGCGGCGGCAGGCGGCAGGCGGCAGGCGGCAGGCGGCAGGCGGCAGGCGGCAGGCGGCGGCAGGCGGCAGGCGGCAGGCGGCAGGCGGCGGCAGGCGGCAGGCGGCGGCGGCAGGCGGCAGGCGACGAGGCGGCAGGCGACAGGCGGCGGGCGGCGGGCGGCAGGCGGCAGGCGGCAGGCGGCAGGCGGCGGGCTGACGGGCGGCAGGCGGCAGGCGGCAGGCGGCAGGCGGCAGGCGCAGGCGGCAGGCGGCAGGCGGCAGGCGGCAGGCGGCAGGCGGCAGACGGCAGGCGGACAGGCGGCAGGCGGCAGGCGGCAGGCGGCAGGCGGCAGGCGGCAGGCGACAGGCGGCAGGCGGAGGCGGCAAGCGGCAGGCTGACAGGCGGCAGGCGGCAGGCGGCAGGCGGCAGGCGGCAGGCGGCAGGCGGACAGGCGGCAGGCAGCAGGCAACAGGCGGCAGGCGGCAGGCAGCAGGCAGCAGGCGGCAGGCGGCAGGCAGCAGGCGGCAGGCGGCAGGCGGCGGCGGCAGGCGGCAGGCGGCAGGCGGCAGGCGGCAGGCTGACAGGCGGCAGGGCAGCAGGCAACAGGCAGCAGGCAACAGGCAACAGGCAACAGGCAACAGGCGGCAGGCAACAGGCAACAGGCAACAGGCAACAGGCAACGGGCGGCAGGCAACAGGCAACAGGCAGCAGGCGGCAGGCGGCAGGCGGCAGGCGGCAGGCGGCAGGCAGGCGGGCGGCAGGCGGCAGGCGGCAGGCGGCGGGCGGCAGGCGGCAGGCGGCAGGCGGCAGGCAGCAGGCGACGGGCGGCAGGCGGCAAGCGGCAGGCGGCAGGCGGCAGGCGGCAGGCAACAGGCGGCAGGCGGCAGGCGGCAGGCAACAGGCAAACAGGCGGCAAGCAACACCAGGCGGCAGGCGGCAAGCGGCAGGCGGCCCGAGGCCAACGGGCAGACAGGCAGCAGGCGAACAGGCGGCAGGCGGCAGGCGGCAAGGCGGCAGGCGGCAGGCGCAAGCGGCAACGGCAAACTGACAGGCGGCAGGCCAAGCAGGCGGCAGGCGCAGGCGGCAGGCGGCAGGCGGCAGGCGGCGGGCGGCAGGCGGCAGGCGACAGGCGGCCAGGCGGCAGGCGGCAGGCTTGGGGCGGCAGGCAGCAGGCGGCAGGCGCGGCAAGGCGGCAGGCAACGACAGCGGCAGGCGGCAGGCAAGGGCGGCAGGCGGCAGGCGGCGGGCAGCGGCGGCAGGCGACAGGCGGACGGGCGGCAGGCGGCAGGCGGCAGGCGACGGGCAGCGGGCGACGGGCAAAGGCTGACAGGCGGCAGGCGGCAGGCGGCGGGCGGCAGGCGGCAGGCGGCAGGCGGCAGGCGGCAGACGGCAGGCGGCAGGCGGCGGGCGGCAAGCAGGCGGCAGGCGGCAGGCGGCAGAGGCAGGCGGCAGGCGGCAGGCGGCAGGCGGCGGCGGCAGGCAGACAGGCGGCAGGCGGCAGGCAGACAGGCCGACGGCAGGCGGCAGGCTGACAGGCGGCAGGCGGCAGGCGGCAGGCGGCAGGCGGCGGCGGCAGGCGGCAGGCGGCAGGCGGCAGGCGGCAGGCGGCGGGCGGCAGGCGGCAGGCGGCAGGCGGCCGGCGGCAGGCGGCAGGCTGACGGGCGGCAGACGGCAGGCGGCAGGCGGCTGGCAACGGCAACAGGCGGCCGCGGCGCGCAGGCGGCAGGCGGCAGGCAACAGGCAGCAGGCGGCAGGCAACAGGCAACAGGCAGGCAGGCAGGCGGCAGGCGGCAGGACGGCAGGCGGCAGGCTGCAGGCAACAGGCGGCAGGCGGCAGGCCGGCAGGCGACAGGCAACAGGCAGGCGGCCACAGGCCACAGGCGGCAGGCGGACAGGCGGCAGGCAGCAGGCGGCAGGCGGCAGGCGGCAGCCAGGCAAGCAGGCGGCAGGCGGCAGGCAGCAGGCAACAGGCAAGCAAGCGGCAGGCAACAGGCAGCAGGCGGCAAGCGGCAGGGCGGCAGGCAACAGGCAACGGGCGGCAAGCGGCAGGCGGCAGGCGGCAGGCGGCAAGGCGGCAGACTGCAGGCAGCAGGCAGCAGGCGGCACAGGCAACGGCAGGCGGCAGGCGGCAGGCAGCAGGCGGCAGGCGGCCCAGGCGGCAGGCGGCAGGCGGCAGGCAGCAGGCGGCAGGCGGCAGGCGGCAGGCGGCAGGCGGCAGGCGGCAGGCGGCAGGCGGACAGGCAACAGGCGGCAGGCAGCAGGCGGCAGGCTGACAGGGCGGCAGGCCGGCAGGCGGCAGGCGGCAGGGCGACAGGCGGCAGGGCGGCAGGCGGCAGGCAACAGGCAACAGGCAGCCAGGCAACGGAGGCGCAAGCCGCAGGCGGCAGGCAACAGGCAGCAGGCGGCAGGCGACGGGCAGCAGGCGGCAGGCAACAGGCGGCAGGCAACAGGCAACAGGCAACAGGCGGACAGGAAGCAGGAGGCAGCGGCAGGCAGCGGGCGGCAGGCCACGCAGGCGGCAGGCGCCAGGCGGCCAAGGCAGAAGCCGACAGGCGCCAGGCGGAACAGAGGCGGCAGGCGGCAGGCAGCAGGCGGCAGGCGGCAGCCAGAAGCAGGCAGCAGGCAAGGAAGCGGCAGACGGCAGGCGGCAGGCGGCGGGCGGCAGGCGGCGGGCGGAGACGGCAGGCGGCAGGCAGCAGGCGCAGACACGGCACCGGCGGCAGGCGACACGGCGGCGGGCGGAGCAGGAGGCAGGCGGCAGGCGGCAGGCGGCGGGCGAAGGCTGACGGGCAGCAAGCGGCAGGCGGCGGGCAGCAGGCAGCAGGGCGGCACGCGGAAGGCGGCCAGGCGGCAGGCAGCAGGCGGCAGGCGGCAGGCGGCAGGCAACAGGCAACAGGCGGCAAGCAGACAGGCGGCAGGCAGCCAGGCAACAGGCAACGGGCGGCCGGGCGGCCAGGCAACAGGCAACAGGCAGCAGACTGACAGGCGGCAGGCAACGGGCAAACAGGCGGCGGGCAACAGGCGACAGGCGGCAGGCGACAACCAACAGGCGGCAGGCGGCAAGCGGCAGGCAACCGGCGGCAGGCGAACAGGCAACGGGCGGCAGGCAGGCGGCAGGCGGCAGGCAGCAGGCGGACACAGGCGGCAGGCAACAGGCAGCAGGCGACAGGCGGAAGGCGGCAGGCAGCCCGGCGGCCGGCAACAGGCAGAAGCAGGCTGGGCTTAAAAAGGCGGCAGGCGGCTTAGGCAGCAGGCAACAGGCAACCAGGCACCAGGCAACAGGTAACAGGCAACAGGCAACAGGCATAAAGGTACAGGCGGACAGGCGGCAGGCGCCCAGGCGGCAGGCGGCTTAGCAGGCAACAAGGCAACAGCAGGGGCAGGCAACAGGCAGGACAGGCGGAAGACGAACAACAGGCAACAGGCAACAGGCAACAGGCAAAACAGGCAACAGGCAGACAGGCAACAGGCAGCAGGCAGCCAGGCAACAGGCAACAGGCAACAGGCAGCAGGCAACAGGCGAAAGCAGACGGCAGGCGGCAGGCAGCAGGCGGCAGGCTGACAGGCAACAGGCAGAAGCGGCAGACGACAGGCGACAGGCAACAGGCGGCCAGGCGGCGGAGGCGGCAGGCGGCGGTAGACACCAGGCGGCAGGCGGACAGGCGGCTCAGGCAGCAGGCGACAGGCGGCAGGAGGCAGCCGGCAGCGCGGCAGGCGGCAGGCGGCAGGCGGCAGGCGGCAGGCGGACAGGCGGCAGGCAGCAGGCGGCAGGCAGCAGGCCCCCGGCCGCAGGCAACAGACGCGAGCGGCTAGGCGACGCAAGCAACAAGCAGCAAGCGGCAGGCGGCTCGCGGCAAGCGGCAAGCGGCAAGCAGCAGGCAGCAAGCGGCAAACTGGCACAAACAACAACTAAAAAAAAAAAAAAAAGGCGGCAGGCGGCCCCCCAAGCGGCCCCGCCAGGCGGCAGGCAGGCAGGCGGCAGAAAGCAGGCGGCAGGCGGCAGGCAGAGGCGGCAGGCAACAGACAACAGACGGCAGGCAGCAGGCAGCAGGCATAAAAACAAGCGGGGCGGCTCAGGCAACGCAGACAACAGGCAAACAAACAGACTAGGCAACAAGAGGCAAACCAGGCTAACAGGCAGTAGACAACCAGAAGGCAGCAGGCAACAGGCGGCAGCCTGACAGCTGGCGGGAGGCAGCAGCAAACAGGCTGGCACAGGCGGGCAGGCGGCAGGCAGCAGGCAGCAGGCAGCGGAGGCAAGGCACCCAAAGAGCAAGAGCAACGACAACAAACAACACAAACAACAAAAACGAAAGCAAACCCCAACAAACTAACAAAACCCAACAAACTTAACAAGAGGCAACAGGCGGCCAGGCAACGGGCGACAACAACGGCAAACAGCCGGCAGGCGGCCGAGGCGGACAGGCGGCAGGCAGGCGGCAGGCGGCAGGCAGCAGGCGGCGGGCGGAAAGGCGGCCAGGCGGCGGGCAACAAGGCAGGCAACAGGCAACGGGCGGCAGGCCGAAGGCCGACCGCAGGCAGACGGGCCGCAGGCCCCAGACTGCAGGCGAAGCAGGCAACAGGCAACAGGCAACAGGCGACAGGCGGCAGGCGGCTGCAGGCAGCCAGGCACCCCACAAAAGGCTCAGGCAGCAGGCGGCAGGCGGCCAGGCGGCTCAGGCGGCCCAGGCGGCAGGCAGCCAGGCGGCAGGGCCGGCAGGCGGCAGACGCCAGGCGGCAGGCGGCAGGCGGCAGGCGGCGGACGGCAGGCGGCACCAGTAGCAGGCAGCAGGAGGCGGCCAACAGGCTGAACAGGCGCCAAGCTGGCAGGCGGCAGGCAGCAGGCAGCAGGCGACGCAGGCGGCAGGCGGCCGGGCAGGCGGGCAGGCGGCAGGCGAGCAGGCGGCGAAGGAGGCGGCGGGCAGGCGGCGAGGCGGCGGCTGGCAACCAGGCAGCAGGCGCCCAGACAGGCAGGCAGCAGGCGGCAGACGGCAGGCGGCAGGCGGCAGGCGGCAGGCGGCAACAGGCGGCCGGCGGCAGGCAGCAGGCGGCGAGGCGGAACAGGCGGCAGACGGCAAGCGGCGGGCGGCCCCGGCGGCAGGCAGACAGGCGGCGGGCGGCCCGCGCGACAGGCCCCGACAGGCGGCAGGCGGCAGCCCGGCAGGCCCCCGGCAGGCGGCAGGCGGCAGGCGGCAGGCGACCGAGCGAGCACGGCTCTCAGGCAGGGCTGACGGGCAGCAGGCAACAGGCAACGACAGCAGGCAACAGGCAACAGGCGGCAGGCAACAGGCAACGGCTGGGCCAGCCCGGGCGGCCAGGCGACGGGCGGCGGGCGGGAGGCGGGCTGACCCGGCGGGCTGGACGGCAGGCGGCAGGCAGCAGGCGGCAGGCAACAGGCAACATAGGCAGGCAGGCGGACAGGCGGCAGGCAGCAGGCAGCAGGCGGCAGGCGGCAGGCGGCCGACAGGCGGCAGGCGGCAGGCGGCAGGCCGGCAGGCGGCAGGCGGCAGGCGGCAGGCGGCAGGCGACCGGCGGCAGGCGGCAGGCGGCAGGCGGCGGGCGGCAGGCGGCAGGCGGCAGGCGGCAGGCGGCAGGCGGCAGGCGGCTCAGGCGGCAGGCGGCAGGCGGACAGGCGGCAGGCGGCAAACGCCAGGCGGCAGGCGGCAGGCGGCAGGCGGCAGGCGGCAGGCGGCAGGCGGCGGGCGGCAGGCGGCAGGCGGCCGGCGGCAGGCAGCAGGGCGGCAGGCGGCAGGCGGCAGGCGGCGGGCGGCAGGCGGACAGGCGGCAGGCGGCAGGCGAGCAGGCGGCAGGCGGCGAGGCGGCAGGCGGCAGGCGGCAGGCGGCAGGCGGCAGGCGGCAGGCGGCAGGCGGCAGGCGGCAGGCGGCAGGCGGCAGGCGGCAGGCTGACAGGCGGCAGGCGGCAGGCGGCAGGCAGGGCAACAGGCGACCAGGCGGCAGGCGGCAGGCGGCAGGCGGCAGGCGGCAGGCGGCAGGCGGCAGGCGGCAGGCGGCGGCAGGCGGACAGGCAACAGGCCGCAGGAAGCAGCCGGCAGGCAACAGGCAACAGGCAACCGGCCCCAGGCGACAGCCAGGCGAGGCAGACGGGCGGCGGGTGGCGGGCGGCAACGGCTCAGGCAAGCAGGCAGCGGACAGGCAACAGGCAGAGTCGGCAGGCGGACAGGAGGCAGGCGGCCGGCAACAGGCGGCAGGCGGCGGGCGGCAGGCGGCAGGCGGACGGCAGCAGGCGGCAGGCCGGCCCCGGCGGGCGGCAGGCGGCAGGCGGCTCAGGCGAGCAGGCGGCACCCGGCAGGCGGCGGGCGGCAGGCAGCGGGCGGCGGGCGACGGGCGAGCAGGCGGCAGGCCGGCAGGCGGCGGGCGGCGGAGGCGGCAGGCGGCAGGCGGCAGGCGGCGGGCGGCAGGCGGCAGGCTGACGAGGCGGCAGGCGGCAGGCGTACAGGCGGCAGGCGGCGACGGCAGGCAGCAGGCGGCAGGCAACGGGCGACAGGCAAGCAGGCAACGGGCAACAGGCGACAGGCAACAGGTAACCGGAAGGCGGCAGGCAACAGGCAACAGGCGGCGGGCAACAGGCAGCAGGCGCAGAGACCCAGGCGGCAGGCACGGCGCAGGCAACAGGCAACAGGGAACAGGCGGCAGGCGGCGGGCTGACGGGCGCAGGCGGCGGAGGCGGCCAGGCGGCAGGCGGCGGGCGGCGGGCCCGGGCAGGCAGGCTGACCGGGCGGCAGGCGGCAGGCGACAGGCGGCGGGCGGACGGAGGCGGCGGGCGGCAGGCGGCAGGGCGGCAGGCGGCCGGGCGACGGGGCAGGCGGACGGGCGGCGGGCGGCAGGCGGCGGGCGGACGGGCGGCAGGCGGCCGCAGGCGGCGGGCGGCAGGCGGCGGGCGGCGGGCGGCAGGCGGCAGGCGGCAGGCGGCAGGCGGCAGGCGGGAGGCCCCCGGAGGCGGCAGGCAACAAGCAGCAGGCGGCTAGGCGAGGCAGACGGCGGGCGGCGGGCGGCAGGCGGCGGGCAGAACAGGCGGCAGGCGGCAGGCAGGGCGAGAGGCGGCAGGCGGCAGGCCCAGGCGGCAGGCGGCAGACGGCCAGCGCGGCAGACGGCAGGCAGCAGGCAACGGGCGGCAGCCGGCCAGGCAACGGGCGGCCAAGGCGGCAGGCACCTGGCGAGGCGGAGCTGACGCAGGCAGCAGGCAACGGGCAGACAGGCAACCGGCCAGCAGGCGGCGAAAAGGCGGCGGGCGGCAGGCGGACAGTCGGGGGGCGGCAGGCGACGGACGGCAGACGGCAGGCGGCAGGCGGCAGGCGGCAGGCGGCAGACAGGCGACAGAGCGGAAAGCGGCAAGCAACAGGCGAAGGGGCGGCAGGCGGCAGGCGGCAGGCAGGCCAGGCGGCAAGCGGCAGGCGGCAAGAGGAGGCAACAGACGGCGGGCAGCAGGAACAGGCAGCAGGCGGCAGGCGGCAGGCGGCCGGCGGCGGGCGACGCAGGCGGCAGGCGGCCAGGCGGCAGGCAGCAGACGGCAGGCGGCAGGCGGCAGGCGAAAACCAGGCGACAGGCGGCAGGCGGCAGGCGGCAGGGCGGCAGGCAGACAGCAGCAGGCGGCAGGCGGCAGGCGGCAGGCGAGCCCAGGCGGCAGGCAGCAGGCCAGGCAGGCAGGCAGACAGGCAGCGAGGCGGCAGGCGGCAGGCAGCAGGCGGCAACAGGCAGCAGAAAGGCGGCAGGCAGCAGGCGGCGAGGCAGGCGAAGCAGGCGGCAGACGGCCGGGTGGCAGCGCGCCAGGCCAGCGGCACGGAGGCAGCAGGCGGCAAGGCGGCCCCAGGCGGCAGGGCGGCGGGCGGCAGGCAGCAGGCGACGGGCAGGCAGGCGGCAGGCGGCAGGCGGCAAGCACCAGGCGGCAGGCGGCAGGCGGCAGGCAGCAGGCACTGAAAAGGCAGCGGGCGGCAAGGCAACAGACGCGGCGGCAGGCAACAGCGAAAGCTGAAACAGACAGCAGCCGGTAACAGGCAGCAGGCAACAGGCAATCAGGCAAGGCGACAGGCGGCAAGCGGCAAGCGGCAGGCAACAGGCGGCAGGCGACAAACGGCAGGCAACAGGCAGCAAGGGCAGACGGCAAGGCGGCAGGAGGCAGGCGGCAGGCGGCAGGCGGCGGGCGGCAGGGCGGCCGCCGAGGCGCGCAGGCGGGCGGCAGGCAGCAGGCGGCACGGCGGCAGGCGGCAGGCGGCAGGCGGCAGGCGGCGCAGCGGCGGAAGCGGCAGGCGGCAGGCAGCAGGCGGCTGGAGGCAGCAGGCGGCAGGCCGGCAGGCGGCACCTGGCGGCTGCCCGCAGGCAGCAGGCGGCAGGCGGCAGGCGGCAGGCCCCAGGCCTGGCAGGCGGCAGACGGCAGGCTGGCGGCAACCCAGGCGGCAGGCGAGTGCAGGCGGCAGGCGGCAGGCAAGCAGGCGACAGGCGGCAAGGCGGCAGGCGGCAGGCAACAGGCAACGGGCGGCAGTACGAACAGGCGGCAGACTTACAGGCGGCGGGCGCGCGGGCGGCAGGGCTGACAGGCGACAGACGACAGGCGACAGGCACGGCAGGCGGCGGGCGGAAGCGGGCGACAGGCGACAGGCGAGCAGGCGGCAGGCGGCAGGCGGCAGGCGGCAGGCGGCAGGCGGCGGGGGCAGGCCGACAGGCGGCAGGCGGCGGGCGGCGAGGCGGCAGGCGGCGGGCGGCAGACGACCAGGCGGCAAACGAGCAGGCGGCGGAGCGGCGGGCGGCAGGCGGCAGGCGGCAGGCGGCAGGCGGGACTGGCCGCCGGGCGGCGGGCTGCCAGGCGGCAGGCGGCAGGCAGCAGACGGACAGGCGGCAGGCAACAGGCGGCAGGCGGCAGGCGGCAGGCGGCAGGCGGCAGGCAGCAGGCGGCAGGCGGCGGGCGGCAGGCAGCAGGCGGGCGACAGGCGGCAGGGGGCAGGCGGAAGGCGGCAGGCGGCAAGGCGGCGGGCGGCAGGCGGCAGGCGGCAAGAGGCGGGCGGGCGGCAGGCGGCAGGCGGCAGGCAACGGGCGAGGCAGGCAGCAGGCGGCAGGCGACCTGGGCAACAGGCAACAGGCGGCAGGCGGCAGGCGGCACGGCGGCAGGCGCGGGAGGCGGGAGGCAGCAGGCGGCAGGCGGCCAGGCGACAGCGGCAGGCGGCAGGCAACAGGCGGCAGCGGCAGGCGGCAGGCGGCAGGCGGCAGGCGGCAGGCAGCAGGCGGCGGCCGCGAGGCGGCAGGCGGCAGGCGGCAGGCGGCAGGCGGCAGGCGGCAGGCGGACAGCGGCAGGCGGCCGAGGCTGGCCGGGGAGGCCGGCCGGACGGCAGGCGGCAGGCCAGCAGGCGGCAGGCGGCCCAGGCGGCCAGGCGGCAGGCAACGGAGGCGGCCGGAGCGGCAAGCGAGGCGGACAGGCGGCCAGGCGGCGGGCAGCAGGCGGCAGGCGGCGGGCGGCAGGCGGCAGGCGGACGGGCGGCAGGCGGCGGGAACGCCAGGCGGCAGGCGGCAGGCGGCAGGCGGCAGGCAGCAGGCAGGCGGAGGCGGCAGGCGGCAGGCGGCGGGCGGCAGGCGGCAGGCGGCAGGCTGGCAGGAACGGCAGGCGCTGGCGACGGGCAGCAGGCGGCGGGCGAGCGGGCAACAGGCAAGCGGCAAGGCAACTAATAGACAGCGGGCGACAGCCAAACGGCAAACGGCGAGGCGGCGGGCGGCGGGCGACGGGCGGCGGGCGGCGGCGGCGGGCCGACGCAGGCGGCCACAGGCCGACGGGCGGCGGGCAGCGGGCGGCGGGCCCACGGAGCAGGCGGTAGGCGGCAGGCACAGGCAACAGGCGGCAGGCGACAGGCAGGACAGGCGGCAGGCGGCAGGCAGCAGGCAGCAGGCGGCCCGGCAGGCGGCAGGCGGCAGGCGGCAGGCGGCAGGCGCGACAGGCCCGGCAGGCTGACGCAGGCGGCAGGCGGCAGGCGACCCAGGCCCCGGCAACAGGCGGGGGCAGGCGGCAGGCGACAGACGGGCGGCAGGCGGCGGAGGCGGCAGGCTTGGCTGGAAACGGCTGGAAGCGGCAGGCGGCAGGCGGCAGGCGGCAGGCGGCA